>NC_141537.1:159896641-160064141 GCF_021556685.1 Rattus norvegicus | reverse complement strand
CTGTGCACTCAAAGCCCCCTTGTAACAACTTTCTTTCTAAAGTTCTTAAATGTCAGGGTAACCATCCATTCCTATAGGGCCAGCCATCGGCTCCCCACCCCTCTCACTGCTGTCTTAACGACTAACGGTGAAGATGTTGGAACCTTGGAATAAGGAAGGAAATTCCTTCAGTTCTAAAGTTGTCATAGTCTCTTCTGGGCGTGTGGTGGAGGGTGGTTTCCTTTGAACATAACGTACTATAGCTCCGGGCTTGTGTGGACCCTTGAAGAGCTGTAGTGGGGGCTGGGGAAAGGGAGGAGGGCGGAAAAAATGAAGAGACAGGAAGCTGAAGTATGAGATAGAGAGAAGAGATCTAACAACCCCCAGGTGCGACCACAGGGCTGTGACATTTCACCAGCACTGTGGAAACAACCGCGAAGCCCCCAAATGAGACATGTCCTTGAAATAAGTCAGCGGGGAAAGAGTGGAGGGGGTTCAACGGCCAGTGCTCCTCCAGAGCAGCAACTCCAGCATCCTCCAATCAGAATTCCCAAAGGAGCAGGAGGCTAAAGATGGCACATGGAGGCGCCCACTTTCTTTTTTTTTTAATATTTTATTTATTATATATTATGATTACATTGTCGCTATCTTCAGACACACCAGAAGAGGGCATCAGACTCATTTCAGATGGTTGTGAGCCACCATGTTGTTGCTGGGATTTGAACTCAGGACCTTGGGAAGAGCAGTCGGTGCTCTTAACCACTGAGCCATCTCTCCAGCCCAAGGCGCCCACTTTCAATCCCACGTGCCCAGGGCCGTGAAGTGAGATGGGTTAGGTACCTGAAGACACTTAGTGACAGAGCCAGCCAGAAGCAAGAAGGACGGACAAAAACGGGATTAGGTCAAGAAGGAAAGTTGACAAATGTTCCCACAGGCAGTGGGGTCATATCTGTGTCACAGGCTGGCATTATGAAGAAAAGAAGCCAGGCTGGAGTGATAGCTCTGTCAGAAAGTGCAAGGGCCTGAGTCTGATCGCCAAAACCTATGGTTTGGGGGTTGCTTTTGTTTGTTTGTTTGTCTTTCCTGAAGGATCCCAGAGTTTGCTGGTCATTCAGCTTCCTCTACTAGGCAAGTTCCAGGCCAGGGAGAAATAATATATCTTCATCTTCTTTTTCTTCTTCTTCTTCATCATCACCATAGATGTGCTTGAGGAATTAAACCAAGAACCAAGGCTGACCTCTGACCTCCATATGCATGAGTACCTACACGCACGTGCGCACGCACACACACACACACACACACACACACACACACACACACACGGATTAAAGGGAATTGCAGGTGATATCGCAGAACCAGAAAAGGACACAGGGGACACAGGGCTAACTCTTGCCCTCAATTATATGCAATGCTGGAAGGGCTTCTGTGGCCAGAAAACCAAACCTCAGTTATGTAAGGCTGGTTGTCATGACTACTCTCTGCACGTGCAATAGCTTTGCTGCCTGTGTGTTGTGTCCAAGCTGGTATAGCTTAGGTGGTAGTATTTTCCAGGATGCAAAAAAGCCCTGGGTTCAGTCCCCAGCACCACATAAATGCAAGGTGGCAGCACAGCCCTATAGCAGCAGCCATGGCATGGGGACACACCCTGTAACAGCAGGAACACTCAGGAGAGGGAGAGAGGCAGAAAGATCAGAAGAGTCATCCACAGCTGCAAAGCAAACTTGAAGCTACCCTGGGATATATAAGATAGGCTTCCAAAGTGCTGTGCTCAACCGCGCTACCCCACCTTTAGTGGGGTGTTTTGTGGTGCTAGTTTTAGGCAGAACCTGAAAATGCCATGATTCTAAAACTAAGCTGACCCTAGGAACTTCAGGAATAGTCTGCAGTCTGCTCCTTTCCGGTCACCTCTGAAAGGGCTGGGCTGTGAGCGAGGACACATGCCAGGGACAGGTGAGGGCGTCCAGTGCCCATCCCTGTCAGCAGGACAGACAGCTGTGGGTGTGCAGCGGCCTATCTGGTAAAAGCAGCATGCGGGAATGGTCAGACCCTGGCTTCACTACGGAGAGAGGTGCCCAGGGAGGGCACATGTCTGTGAAGCGCAGCACAGCAGGCTTTGCCCTTCACAGTCTCTCCAGAGTACGGAAAAGAGAAGGGGGTGGAGGCTGCTGAGAGAAAGAGAGAGGGGAAAAAAAAAACCAAAACAGTTACAACTGCCTTCAAAGGTCGGTTTACCACCCGAGCGGAGGCGCGGTGGCTGCTGCCCAGAGCCTATCGGAGACACCGGTGACTCCGTACCAGCAGTTGGGGCTCAGAGAAGCTCTCCCTGAGCAGGAGCCATGGCATGGCCACCCCTCTACTGGCTCTGCATGCTGGGGACCTTGGTAGGGCTCTTAGCTACCCCAGCCCCAAACAACTGTCCAGACAGACACTACTGGATTGGGGCAGGACTCTGCTGCCAGATGTGTGGGCCAGGTAAGAGTGGGCCTGGGCAGAGCTGGGGAGGGGGTGCTGTTTAAGACGAGGGAGGCGCTTGGGGTAAGGCTGAGCTCAAGCAAAGCCAGGCAGCCTGCAGAGCCCAGAGGCATCACCTTGCCTGGACTTTGACTCTGGACCCTCTGTACACAGGGACATTCCTTGTGAAGCACTGTGACCAGGACAGAGCCGCTGCTCAGTGTGATCCGTGTATTCCAGGCACGTCCTTCTCTCCAGACTACCACACCCGGCCCCACTGCGAGAGCTGCAGGCACTGTAACTCTGGTGAGAGGGCAGTGTGTGCGGAAGGTGGCACTGAGAGAGTCTAGGGAGGCATGGGTCTGGCTGTGGGGTCAGAGATGCAGCTACTGCAAGGCTCCCGGGAAGTGGGGCTCATGTCGAAACACGGTGTGCCGTGGGCGGGGAACGTGGGAAGAGATCCAGGGTTTCATGGAAGATAAGCGGAATTTGAGGGATGGGTGAGAAGGACTCTATGGCTAGGACTGAGACAACAAAAGGATGAGGGGGGGCGTGCATTCGTGAATGTCCGTAATCCCAACTACGAAGCAGGCTGAGGCAGGAGGATCACTTGGTCACAGGAATTCAAGGCCAGGCTGAACAACATAGCAAGACCCTGTCTCACAGAAGAAAAAGAAAGGCAAAGCCAAAGAGATTCACAGGGGTTTACGGTCCTCGCCAAGCCTTGCCACATGGTAGGAGGGAAGAATCAACTGGCAAGGTGTCCTCTGAAATCGAATGTGTCCGTGAACACACAAAAAAAATGGAAAAAAATACAATTTAGAAAGCATAGTGCGCCCAGCTCCGAAAAAAAGAACAAAAAAAAAAAAAAAAAAAAAAAAAAGAAAGCATAGTGCGGGAGAGGGGCGCGGTAGTTCCAGAAACCAGGGTTTCAGAGAAGCAGCTTCCAGCCAGTGGACAGCCTGTGTTCCCACGGCGCGCATTTGCAGGTCGGCTCTTCAGAGTCTGGAGTTGGGGAATAACAATCCCAGAAGCCAGGCAGGGCAACCTTTTTAAGCCAAGGCCTTTTTGCGGGAGAAGCAACTAGATCTGTCATTTCTCTTAATGTATACATTTCCGCTATCTGCAAATGAGGAGGTAGGATATCTGCAGCCTCTTTTCAGACTCCCCTGTCGATTCTCCACCTATGCTAGGGTTCAGGGGGCCTGCGTTATCGGACACAAGAATAACATGATTTAAAGAGGCCTCTTTGAAATAATGGTTGCTGGTGAGACACTTTTTTGTGTGTAAAAAAAAAAAGAACTCTTTAACTGCTGTTGAGATATATATTGTATATATATATACACACACATATATACACACATACATACACATATATACACACACATACACACATATACACACATATATACACACATACATATACATATATATATACACACATATACATATATACACACATATATATACACAGATACAAACACATATATACACACATACATATACACACACATATATACATACACACACATATATACACACACACATATATATACACACATATACACACATATATATACACACACGCATATATATACACACATATATACACATACACACACACATATATACACATATATATACACATACACACATAAATACACACTCACATATACACACACATATATACACTCACATATACACACACACATATATATACACACATATACACACATACATATATATACACACACATATATATATACACACACATATATATATAAAGTAGAAACTGACTTTAACAACATTTATAGGGAATATGTATGTTCTGGAATGTGGAGGCAGCTGGCTAGTAAGCTCTAGTAACAGGACCATCCCAGTGATTAGGCTGAGGCAAACACCTAACAACAAAGGCCTTGTTGTGTGGGACTTCCAGCTAAGTCCAGCAGAAATATTACCCAGTGCCTAAACCGAATTGAATTATTTTTCAAGTGTTAAAAGTTTCATATAAGTAAGGCCAGGTGTGGTGGTGCACACCTTTAATCCCATCATTCGGGAAGCAGAGGCAAGCAGGTCTCTGAGTTCGAGGCCAACCTGATCTACAGAGTGAGTTCCAGGACAGCCAGGACTGTTAAACAGAGAAACCCTGTCTTGAGGAGGTGGGTAGTATGTGATGTGCCAAGAAAAAGCTTTAAAGTGGCAGTGAGTAGAAAACAAAATCATACAGTCTTCTACTTTCTGTTTCTGTTTCTGAGCCTGGGAAAGGTAGCGGGTGGCATCAGAAGAGGGGCAGATGGCAGTGGGGGAGGGGCAGATGGCAGGGGGAGGGGCAGATGGCAGTGGGGGAGGGGCAGGTGGCAGCGAGGGAAGGAAAGGCAGCATCAAGGGAGGGGCAGAGGGGAAATAGGTAAGGTGCTAGGATTGGAAAACATTCATACCCCGTGAGTCTCAGGGGCCTCAGGAGAGGGTCGGGCAATAGACACCTCGTGTCCCTAAGACCTGTGGTATCCTGTTCTCCTGGCTCTCCTCTCTCCCAAGGTTTTCTCATCCGCAACTGCACGGTCACTGCCAATGCTGAGTGCACCTGTTCCAAGGGCTGGCAGTGCAGGGACCAGGAATGTACGGAGTGTGACCCTCCTCTAAACCCTGCACTGACTAGCCAGCCCTCTGAGGCCCCCAGCCCCCAGCTGCCACCACCCACCCACTTACCTTATGCCACAGGTACGTAGCAGGCTGCTCCTTATCCAGTCTCATGGGGGCCAGAAAGCTGCCAGCCTGGCACTGCCCACCCTGCATTTACCCCCAGCTAGGTTCTGGGCCAGCTTGTCTTCCTTCTGTCTGACTCCTGCAAAATCACAAGCTTTCCACCCGGGTCATCCTGAGAGGCTTCCTGCTGTGATTCATCTGTCTGTTTCTTCCAGAGAAGCCATCCTGGCCCCCACAAAGGCAGCTTCCCGACTCAACTGTCTATAGCCGCCTGCCATGTGAGTGGTCCTCCTAATCCCCACCCCAGAGAGAGCAGGGAGGAAAGAGGGCAGAAGAACAGCCACAGGAAACCCCTAGGCCCTGGGTGAGGGAGAAAGTTCAGTGGAACTGTGCGTGCTGTGCAAGTGTGACGTAATACCCAGAGCCAGAGGAAAAAACTGAGTATGGAAGCGTGGATCTGTAGCCCTAACATTCAGAGGCAGAGACAGGGCCAGCGCAGCTAAAACAATCAAGCTTCTAGGTCAGAGAGGACTAAGCTAGGCTCTGCCTGAACTCACACATACACTCACTAAGCACAAAAGGAGGAAGACAGACAGACAGACAGACAGACAGACAGACAGACAGACAGACAGACAGAGCTAGAGGCAAAGGAGGGGGGAGCAGAATCACATTAGAGATTAGGGGAGGGGACTGGTCTGACAGGGGAGGGTGACTCAGGAAAAGGGCAGGCTGAGGGGTCCAGGCTTAGCTGCTCCTTCAAAGCCTCTCGGGGTACTCTTGCTGTCACAGCCCAAAGACCTCTGTGCAGCTCCGACTGTATCCGGATCTTTGTGACCTTCTCCAGCATGCTTCTTGTCTTCGTCCTGGGTGGGATCTTGTTCTTCCATCAAAGAAGAAATCATGGGCCAAGTAAGGCACAGGCCTTCCCTCCTGCCCTCTCAGCTCTGCCACCCACACCTAAAGCCCCCATCCCACCTTCACCCACCTTCTCTGGTTCTTCAAGTGTCCTTCCCTCAGGCTCCCCTGGCTCCCCCATGCCCCATCCTCCACTCTGGCCTTCTCCTCTCTCCTCACCTTCCCCTCTCTTCTCTCCACTGCTGACCAACACTTGGCTAATTGTCTTTGCACAGATGAAGATAGCCAGGCAGTACCTGAAGAGCTTTGTCCTTACAGCTGCCCTAGGGAGGAGGAGGGCAGTGTCATCCCTATCCAGGAAGACTACCGGAAACCTGAGCCTGCTTCCTACCCTTGATGCGGTGCTGGGGGGTCGGAGCGGGGCGGCTTTCCACTGAGGTAGCATCCAGAGAACTCTGGCTCCTGCCCTACCACCCTCATCAGAACAGTTTCCTGTGTATACTCGACGGATTGCCCTTCTGAGACCGACAGGGACAAGAGCAGGAGCCCGGTGTATGGGGGAGACTCAGGCTCTAGCTGTAAAACAGCTTCTAAATGAAGCCTTCCAGCTGGCAAAGCTACTTGCTGGGGGGCAGTGAGCAGCACAGAGTGTTGTTCTTCCAGAGGACCAGAGTTTGATTCCCAGCACTGTCAGATGGACCAAAACCAGCCGTAACTTTAGATTCAGAGGATCTGACACCTTTGACCTCCTCCAGCACACACGCACACACTGGACACACACACACTGGACACACACACAACACACACACACACTGGACACACACACACTGGACACACACACACTGGACACACACACTGGACACACACACTGGACACACACACACACACTGGACACACACACACACTGGACACACACACACACTGGACACACACACACTGGACACACACACACACACACACACACACACGATTTAAAAAAAAGATGTGATGAGCCACCAGAAGGACTAACTGCCACAAGGGACACTATCTACAGACACACAGACTTTCTGGCTTTGGTCTGTCTTCTCTGTAAGTTGTGACAGTGCTGTGGGAAAGCTGAAACTGAGACTTTCTCTCAGTTGCGCTAAAACTATAAATAAAATTCATTTTTCTATACACATTGTTCTCTTCTCTCAATGTAAGTGAACGCAGAACCCAGAGGCAGGCCTCACGGCCCAGGGGCTCCAGTCACAAGATCACTATGGAAGCTCTCCACATGCTATTTCCCTTCCTACAAAATTAGGGGGAAAACAAGAGGAGGAAGGAGGAGGAGAAAAAGAAGGGTGACAGGGAGCTGGGAAGAAGGCATGAACCGTGAATGCTAGCTTCAAACACCCACTCCTGCATATGAAACAAATGAGCCCTCAGGGTGGCCCTGTGAGCTTGTAATTCAAGGGGTTAGGTGGCAAGGGCGGCGCTTGGAGTGGAGACAACAGGAGAGCACTGTACTTGTTGGCCACCAAACAACTCCAGGTTCAGAGAGAATAAGGCGGTTCAGGTTCTGAAGAATAAGGCGGAGTAATAGAACAAGACACCATTGCCCTCACTGAGTCTCCTCCACACACGAGCACGGCTGGGCATACTCACCCCACACATGTGTATACCACATACACATGAACACTCACCCCACACATGTGTATACCACATACACAGGAACACTCATCCCCACACATGTGTATACCACATACACACGAACACTCACCCCCACACATGTGTATACCACATACACACGAACACTCACCCCACACATGTGTATACCACATACACAGGAACACTCACCCCTACACATGTGTATACCACATACACACGAACACTCACCCCCACACATGTGTATACCACATACACAGGAACACTCACCCCTACACATGTGTATACCACATACACAGGAACACTCACCCCCACACATGTGTATACCACATACACAGGAACACTCACCCCCACACATGTGTATACCACATACACAGGAACACTCACCCCACACATGTGTATACCACATACACAGGAACACTCATCTCCACACATGTGTATACCACATACACAGGAACACTCACCCCACACATGTGTATACCACATACACACGAACACTCACCCCACACATGTGTATACCACATACACACGAACACTCACCCCCACACATGTGTATACCACATACACAGGAACACTCACCCCTACAGATGTGTATACCACATACACAGGGACACTCACCCCTACACATGTGTATACCACATACACACGAACACTCACCCCACACATGTGTATACCACATACACAGGAACACTCATCCCCACACATGTGTATACCACATACACAGGAACACTCACCCCCACACATGTGTATACCACATACACAGGAACACTCACCCCTACAGATGTGTATACCACATACACAGGGACACTCACCCCTACACATGTGTATACCACATACACACGAACACTCACCCCCACACATGTGTATACCACATACACAGGAACACTCACCCCCACACATGTGTATACCACATACACAGGAACACTCACCCCACACATGTGTATACCACATACACAGGGACACTCACCCCACACATGTGTATACCACATACACAGGGACACTCACCCCACACATGTGTATACCACATACACAGGAACACTCACCCCACACATGTGTATACCACATACACAGGAACACTCACCCCACACATGTGTATACCACATACACAGGAACACTCATCCCCACACATGTGTATACCACATACACACGAATACAATTAAAGGGAGGCTTACACTGTAGCTTCACATCCAGCCTCCAATCCCACAACCAGGCCACGCCCCATCTCCTCCATGGGATTAAGGATCTGAGCAGGGAGTTGTCACCAGGGCAGACCAAAAGGATCTCGCAAAAACTGAAAAGAAGGGCCAAGATAGATCACAGGGGAATCTATCTTCTGGCTCCACCCTCTCTCCAGCCTTCTCATAGTTGGGGCTGATGGGAAACCTGATGTGGTGATACCAGCTTTTGAAACCTTCTGGGGATTTCTTGGGTGCAGGGTGGACAAAAGGGAGTACCGGGAGCAGAGTTCTGGCTACTGCTGTTTCTGGCCTCGGGTCACAGAGGCAGTTGAAGTGAAAGCGAAAGAGAAACCAGTAAGAACAGAGAACACAGGTACTAAGTGAGGCTGCTCAAAGAACCCCCTCTTCAGCCAGAGATCTCTAGCAGGGGAACTGTGGAGAAGGCAGCCAGCGAGGAATCGCCCGAGAGCAGCCTCCATGGGCTGGGAGCCCAGCTGGTGTCTGCTGCTCTGTTTGGCTGTCTCTGGGGCGGCAGGGACTGGTGAGTAAGGAGGCCTGGCTGGGGCCTGGGGGAGGGGAGAGGAAGCTCTGAGCTAAAGAAGCCCCAGGAAGTCACCTACTCAGAACGGCAAGTTTGCCTACTAAGCCTCGCAAATGAGTGTGGCACTCGAAATGTGAGGAACCAATTTGGAGAGGGGTATGACAGAGAACTCACAGAAAAGAGGCTTCCTTTGTGGAAAGGCAGGGTGCTACCATTCTGGGAGAGAGCTCACTGCCTTGAGTTGAACCCTTAGAAGAGGAAGGGGCTCCCCAGGCTAAGAAATCACTTGGGAGGTAACTCCTGGTGGGCGTGGCCATGGCGGAAAGCAGAGGCCTCTGGGAAGGTTGGGTAGTGAGAAAATGGTTGTCAGTGTTCCTAGGAACAATAAGTGCTCCAGTTTCTCTCTCCCCTTTTTTAAACCTGAGAATTTCTTTCAAGAAATTTCCTTGCATTCCCACAGTTGAAGTCCAGGAATATAAAATCATAAATCTCTCTGGCTTTGAGCAGGACAGATCTAGAACTTGAAACAACTCAGAGTCGCAGTCTGAGTAGCAGGTGCCTCTCCAGAAGCTCGGTTTGTAGATGATAATGACACCAAGACGGCGGGACCCAGAAGGCAACCTTACCTGATGATCAGCCTGCGTTTGGTAAAGGGGTAGGAAGCAAGTGTGGAAGAGGGTGCTTGTTTCACTTTCCCTGTAGACCCCCCGACAGAAGAAAGACGGTGGCAGGCCGTGGACATCGTCTTAGACTGCTTCTTGGTGACAGAAGACAAGCATCGCGGGGCTTTTGGCAGCAGTGAGGACAGGGAGAAGGCCCTGCTTGTACTGAAGCAGGTGCCGGTGCTGGATGATGGTTCCCTGGAGGGCTTCACAGATTTCCAAGGGAGCGCAGAGGCCAGACAAGATTCACCGATTATCTTTGAGGCGTCCGGTAAAAGCCCCTCATCCTAGGCTTCCTCCATAGGGACAACCCAGCTCCCAGTCCTATCTACCCACACCTGCCTCCCCACTGCCTGGCGTTGTGTATCCAACATCACCTCCATGCGCTGTCTTTCTCCGCAGTGGACTTGGTACAGATTCCCCAGGCAGAGGCTTTGCTCCACGCTGACTGCAGCGGGAAGGCGGTGACCTGTGAGATCGCCCAGTATTTCCTCCAGGCCAGACAAGAGGCCACTTTTGAGAAAGCAGATTGGTTCATCAGCAACATGCAGGTTTCTAGAGGGGGGCCCAGTGTCTCCATAGTGATGAAGACTCTAAGAGATGATGAAGCTGGAGCTGTCCGGCACCCTTCGCTGAACATACCCCTGAGCCCCCAGGGCACAGTGAAGACTAAAGGTGAGAAAACGAAATGCACTGGCACAAGGAAGAGTTCTTAGGAAGATTTTTTTTATTAGTGTGTGTGTGTGTGTGTGTGTGTGTGTGTGTGTGTGTGTGCGCGTGCGGAGGTAGAGATCGGAGGACAATTTGTAGGATCTGCCATGTGGGTTCCAAGGATTGAAGTAGTTCACGAGGCTGGGCAGCAAGCACCTTTACCCACTGTGCCATTTCAGTAGCTCCAAGAGTTGTCTTTTGGTTTGGTTTTTTGTTTGTTTTTTGATTTTGCTTTGTTTTGTGTTGAGAGACAGGATAGAAGGAAGAAAAACAAATATCACGTAGGTCCTCCTGAGGTCCCCTAATAGACCTTCATCTTTTCTAAAATATCCCGAGTCAGGAAGAGGGCATGCTGAGATCCTTACTGGAGCAAGGGTCAAAACTTAACAACCATCAAAATGGAGATGACTTTTATCTCACTGTGCTGTCGTGGGGAAGGACACATGAGGACACTGTGTCTACTACGCACGTTGTCACTGCACTCTTATTTAGCCAAACCCTGTCTCCTCCCAGGGAAAGGGAGGCGGTTTCAGCAGAGCACAGGGAGACAGGTGTGCTCAGTACCGCTTGCTATGAGTCCCAGTCCTCATCCCTCTCCCACTTAGTGCCTCCTGCCAGGTTCAAGAGAGAGAACACGATGACAGGCATCTGGAGAGTCCAGTTCGATATTTTACCTCTGAAAAGGAGAAACAGGTCCACAGAAGATGAAGATGGGGGTGCTCCTCTCCTATCCCTGCAAACCCCTAAAACATTAGCCTTTAGTATTATTTTGTCCCATACTGAGGATTGAACCTAGAGCCTTGTGCTAAACACGTGCTCTACCGCTGAACTACAGCTACAACTCCTTTTTTATTGTGAAGTTTTATTGTGAGGCAGGGGTCTCATCCATGTGCTTAGGCAGGCCTGGAACTTGTGGTCCTGTCATGCCTCCTTGGTAACTGATGGTACAGGCATACACTACCACACCCACCAGCTCTGAGGCCCTTTCTAAATGTGCCTTGCCATTTGTGTCAGAAAAGATTTCCAGGGTCTCTGTCCTAGGCCATAGATGGCTTAGTGCTGCTCCCTTTTTGAGTTTATTCAAATCTACAAATAAAACACATGCATCCACACAGCCTTGACTTATTCCTGACCTAGTTTAACAATGGTCACAGTTCCTCTCTGCCTCCACTAAAATAGATATTCTCCCCTGAACTGACTAGGCTGTAGGAGCCACAATATTTCACCCCCAAATGCTCCCATGTGCAGTTATAGCTGATAGCTGAAAGTCAAGGCCATTCTGCTTCACAATCACCAATGACCTGAGAAGCATATCGAGGCAGGGAGCGCTCTAGTCACAGTAACAAGGGGGTCCAGTGCATATAGAACTGAGTAGTGTTCTATTCATGGGAAGAATTGACTAGTAAGGCTGGATGTGGTTGTACACATCTGCAGTCCCAGCGCCGGAGAGACAGAAGCATGAAGACCGTGGGTTCAGGCTCTCATGCGTGGCATACTGCCCTTGTGGCTACCATTAATTTGTGGCCCCATTGGACAGGAAATGAACTCATTCAGTGCCACTGTCCTGGGAAGGGAACTGGAGAAGCTGTCTGTCCACAGCTCAGAGGCCAGGTGGCCTTAAGGAAGTCTGTAAGTCACCCCTTTATTTTCTCTCTACAGTGGAGTTCCAGGTGACAGCAGAGACCCAAACCCTGAATCAGCTGCTGGGGTCCTCTGTGTCCCTGCCCTGCAGGTTCTCCATGGCACCAGGCCTGGACCTCACCGGCGTGGAATGGAGGCTACAGCATAAAGGCAGTGGCCAGCTGGTGTACAGCTGGAAGACAGGGCAGGGGCAGGCTAAGCGCAAGGGCGCTACGCTGAAGCCTGAGAAGCTCCTCAGGGCGGGAGATGCCTCTCTCACCTTACCCAACCTCACTCTGAAGGATGAGGGGAACTATATCTGCCAGATCTCTACCTCTCTGTACCAAGCCCAGCAGATCGTGCCGCTTAACATCCTAGGTAAGGCCAGCCTTGGTTTTTCTAGGATAAGGAAGAGGGAGGTGCCTATGGGACAAGGAACAGGGAGGTGCCTGTGGGACAAGGAAAAGAGAGGTGCCTATGGGCAGTCTCCCAGACTAGAATCCAAACCCAGAGATGAAGTCCTGTGCATTCCCACAACCCAAATGCTGTCTCCATCCCAGAGGCACAGGTGGCATCAGATAAGGAGCCTCACTGAATACCAAGATAATTCCCCCAAGAAACTAGACCAGAATCAAAATCCCTGGGCTAGCCCTCTGTAATTTCAGTTTCCTGGACCATTTCCTTGAGAGGGACCCTGCTGGTGTGCAGGCAGAGAAGTAAATCACAAAGAGAAAGAAACCTTGGTTCAGATTGACTTCTTCAACCTGGATCAGACTTTCAAGTCTGATACAAGGTGGTTTTTCCCCAACAAATTTAAACGTGGTGTAATTTGGAAAAAAGTTTCCTGGTGTAATACGGTTCCCCTGTAATTACATCAGAACTGGGCACAGAGGACATGTCATTTCTTCCAAGAGAATGTGTTCTAGGGATACGCTACCTGTGCTAGCTTAAGGGCCTAGGGAAAGCTCTGAGATATTCTCAGCCACATAGTGCTATTAGCCACATCTGGTCCTGGTTGGGGAGCTTGGGGAGCCCCCTGTTATACAGATGATGTAAGGGTCATTTAGATTACCAGCCACCTCCCATCCTGGTTGGAGGATCTTGTCAGGGCCCAGTCTAACAGGTTATGCAGACCACCATGCTACTGATCACTTCCAATTCTCAGCTTCCTGGATGGGAGGACAGGGTTTTGTTTTGTTTTGTTTACATCTTTCCCATTGGAAAGACGGTCCTACATGCTTCACTCCTGGTTTCTGTGGAGATCAGTGGCCACAAGGATCTTCATGTTGTGTCCCAGCACTTCCTGAGGGGCAGTAGCCAATTATGGACAGGCAGAAAGGGCAGTTCTGATCACAGTGAGCAAGCACTGACTTGCAGAGTGATAAAGAGAAAACAAAAGGGTAGGGTATATGGCTCAGTGGTACAGTACTGTAAGGGCCTAGGTTGAATTCCCAGCTCTATTTTTTTTTTTTCCGGAGCTGGGGACTGAACCCAGGGCCTTGTGCTTGCTAGGCAAGCACTCTACCACTGAGCTAAATCCCCAACCCACCAGCTCTATTTTTAAGAGAGAGAGAGAGACAGAGAGAGAGAGAGAGAGACACAGAGGGGAGAGAGGGGGGCGAGAGAGGAGAAGAGAGAGGAGAGAGAAGAGAGAGACGAGAGAGAGAAGCATGCTGGCCAGTTGGGCAAATGCTTCTTTTTATGACCTGGCCCAGATGGAGCCCTCACCCCATCCTGAAACACTGAGAAGTCTCCATAACCCACCTTCACTCTTGCGAGGCTCTGGGCTCCTCTGCAGGCTCTAGTCGGATACCTCTAAAATCTTACTCCTCGTTTTTTCTCCAGCTTCCCCCAAAGTACAGCTGATCTTGGCAAACAAGGATCCACTGCCCTCCCTCATCTGCAGCATTGCTGGCTACTACCCTCTGGATGTGGTGGTGACGTGGATTCGAGAAGAGCTGGGTGGAATTCCAGCCCAAGTCTCTGGTGCCTCCTTCTCCAGCCTCAGACAGAACATGATGGGAACCTACAGCATTTCTTCCACGGTGACAGCCGAGCCAGGCCCCACAGGTGCCACTTACACCTGCCAAGTTGCCCACGTCTCCCTGGAGGAGCCCCTGACAGTCAGCATGAGGGTTTTGCCAAACACAGGTACTGGGAGTGTCCCTTCTCTTCCCCCATATTCAGGCTTGGGCTCCCCTGGTTCCAAGTCGCCTTTGGCTTTGTGCTGATGCTCATGCACTTCCTCAGTTCCGCCTTCTGCACACTCTTGACTTTATCTTTCCCAGAGTGGCAGCCTCAACCACTATGAATCCCCAGCCTCCAAATGAGTACGCTTGGGCTGCCTCTCGGGGGCGAAGGAGTGCTGTCCTTTCCTACCAGGAGCTGGAAAGACACATCAAGGCAGGCAGGGAAGAAGACCCACAACAGATCCTTGAGCCCAGCTCAAGCTCAGCAGGAATGGAGCCCTGAAGACTGGGAGCACAGTCCATGTGAAAATCAAATGGCACAAGAGCCTACAGAGAACCTAGGGAACATGGCTGAGGCTGAGGGTGTGTGAGAAAGAGGGCGAGAGGCAATGCTACTTCAAGATAACCACCTCTGCACACTAACAAGCCCAAGCATTGCCAACTCAACTTTCTAGATTGATTTTACTATTGTGTGTTTGGGCGGTTTGCCTGATGTAAGTGCACCATGTGCATGCAGTGCCCATGGAGACATGAAGCTGGCATCAGATCCTCTGGGACTAGAGGTACAGAGGCTCCTCAGCCACCATGTGAGTGCTGAGCATGGAACCCAGGTCCTCTGCAAGAGCAGCAAGAGCTCTTGACTACTTAGCCACCTCTCCCCACTCCCAATATCCTCCACTTTTAAGGACGATCTCACACATTACGCCTCTTCTTTTTTTTTTGGAAATGGGTCTTACTGAGTAGGCTAGCCTCAGACTCCTCTGCCAAGCCGTCCTCCTTCTCAGCCTCCCAAAGAGCTGGGACTACAGACACCTTCACCATGTCCAGGCTCGTCTTACCGATGAGCAGGCTGGTATTTGCAGACACTGAGCAGTTTGCCCAAGGTTCTCTACCAATATTCAGTAAAAGAGAAACTAACCAAAAGGCAAGCTGAACGCCTTAAGTGTTTATACCCTGTATTTCCCATGGGCCGCACACTTCATCCCAAAGGCCACGGAATGTTGCAGTTTTAGGCAGGCAAGGATGTGCATCTCACAATGAAACATCCAAGAAGTCAAGACATCGCTTTGTGGCTCCATAAACTACAAGCTCCCCTAGAGTTTGCCTTTTGTTTTGGCTCACATCATTCCCCAGCTGTTTGCTGGTAGTCACTGGGATAGCTTTGATCTCTCCTGCAAGCCATTTGCAAATGTCCTGAGGTAGAATAGGGTCTAGTAGGGTGTGCCTGTAATCATAGCACTAGAAGGCCGCAGCAGGACTCATGCACAGCCTCACCTCCTTCTGTGAGGATGTGCAGCACTCAGACCAGAGCTCCCCTCCTACGGGGAGGGCCCTGGAGGGTGAGGGCTCAGCGTGTGGTCTTGTGCTCATTCTCACCCACAGAGCAAAGAGGAGCCTTGGGAGTCATCGTTGCCAGCATCCTCTTCCTTTTTGCGCTCTTGCTCCTGGGACTTCATAGACAGCAAGGTGAGTTTGTAGATCAACCCACTTCCAAGTACCAAACCAGGGATGAAGCCCAATGCGCTGAGTTCCAGATGTTTCTGCCATACCCCCAACATCTGCTTTCGGAATTATCCTAATTGAAAGCAATCTTGTTCCATTTTCTCTCAGCTTCATCATCAAAGTCCACCAAGTCTGTGAGGCACTCTGAGTAGCCGCTTTCCTGCCTCCGAGTACAAAGAAAAGCTCTCGTGTTCTAGCTACCTAAGAACCCTGTGTTGAGGTGTGGGACTGAGACGGGCCTGAAGGAGGCAGCACATTGGGAGTGAGGTACTGACCCTGGTCTGTACTAGTCTCTGCCTTCCTGTATTATAGAGAAGAGAACCCTGGGCTGATGAAAGGAACGGGACAAGAGATGTTTAGAAATGGGGGGAGGGAGGCAGGGGACAGTCACTTAGAACAGGGCTCTCCCTTCTCAAAGGAGAAGGAGAGGGAGGAATGGGGTGGGGCGGGGGGGCGTGGAATTCTTCATGAGGAGATACTAGAAGGAGGGAGGGAGCTGATATTGGAATGTAAATAAACTAAAAAAATCAAATATTTAAAAATTCTCTTAGAAAAAGAAATCAAAGAAGGGGCAAGTGAAGGAGAGGGAGGGGTTACCACCACTCACAAACTCTGCATTGTCAAAATAAAAATGTGCTGTCTACAGAGCAAAGCCTTCCTACTTTCCTTTCTTTCTCCCTGTTGGTTCCAGCAGAACCGTGGGTCCCCATTCCTAGCTGCTCTAACTTGCAGTTTCAAGGTATGAAGCAGAGGCCTTCAGAGGCCTGCTGGGGCTATTTCTGCACTGTTATGTCATCAGAAATTAGGGTTCTGACCCTTCAGACAGTTATCAGGTGTTTTGGGAGAGTTAGGCTACACTCCTTCAGCTGCAGGAAAGGTTGTGTTCATTGCTATGAAATGCTTTATGGATACAATGCACCTGAGCATATAAAAACTGTGGACTATGAGGTCTGTTATCAAAGAATAAAATGGGAGGCTAGCAAGATAGCCATCAGTGGTTAGGAGCACTGGTTGCTTTTCTAGACATGCTGGATTTGGTTCCCAGAACCAAATGGTAGCTTATAACCATCTGTAACTAATTCCAGGAGATCTAACACCCTCTTCTGGCCTCCATGGGCTCTAGGCATGCATGTGGTGCACGTACATACACACACACACACACACACATACACACTCAGGCACACACATATAGAAATATTTTTAAAGATGTATTTGTTTATTTGTTTTTATTTTGTGTATGCCTGCAGAGGTCAGACCAGGCACTGGATCCCCTGGGACTGCAGCTACCCACAGTTGTTAGTGGCCAATCGAGCTGCAAACTAGACCTGGGCCCTCTGAGAGTTCTTTTTAGATTTATTTATTTTATCATTGCATATGTGTTGAGTGTTTTGTGTGCAAGTGTGTATGTACACCACCTGCGTGCCTGGTACCAGAAAGAGAGCATCTGATTCCCTGGGGGACAGGAGTCACAGGGGTTGTGACCCCTCATGTGGGTCCTCTGCAAAAGCGACAAGTGCTCTTAACTGCTGAGCCAACTCTCCAGCCCTAAATAAAAATTTTAAAAATTGAGTTGAGGATGATGGTGCATACTTTAATCCTAGCACTCGGGAGTCAGAGGCAGGGGGATTTCTGAGTTTGATGACAGCCTGTTCTACAAAGTACATTCCAAGGCAGCCAGGGATACAAAGAGAAACCTTGTCTCAAAAAAAAATTTTTTTTTCTGGGTTTAGAAGCTAGTTTTTGCAGACATTACTAGTAACAGAACAATGTCTTAAAAGAAAGTGGGAGGAGGGCTGGAGAGCTGGCCCAGTGACTGAAGCATTTGTTGCTCTTAGAGGATCGGGATTTGCTTCCCAGCACCTAGATGGTGGCTCACAATCACCTGTAACTTCAGTCCCAGGGGACTGGATGGCAGGCGCACATGTAGTGTAAATACATGCGTGCTGACACAGACACACACACACACACACACACACTAAAGAGCAGTAGATCTCAGACTGAACTTGCTATTTCAGAAGAATGAGTAGAGAAGCCACTTATGAGACAAGCACAACAGTGCGCACTGGAAACCCTACCTTCAAATACCAAAGAAAATAAAAATTAAACTGAAGAGGGGAGCGAACCATGCATGAGGATCAAGGAGGTACGGGTTGGAAGGCTCCCCCAGGTCCAACCTGTAAGATGTGACAAGCGGGTGGAGGTGACTGGGAGAGGCTGAGAAAACCTGCAACTGTCTGCCAGCATGCGGTGCCCACTCAGCTTCCTGTCAGCACTTCCTCTCACCAGCACCTGCAAGGCCAGTTGCTTCAGGTGTGAAGGCTAAGGCACAGACCACTTCCGCTGCCAACACAGAGACTTTAATCTCCAGGAAGACCGAAGAATACACACATCAGCCCTTCTGGCCTGGCGCCAGCATAGGACAACACCTCCTCCTCCCCGTCCCCAGCACAGTCCAAACAACAGTAAAGTCCATGTTGTGGTAGGAATTTGTATTTTTCGCCTTTGTTGAGAATACATGAGATTGGTAAATCTGTCACATGCCTTTGGTGGAAGGACAACTCTTACTACTATACATAAACTGTGAGACTGGGTTAGGAAAGACACGGTGGTAATGACAGACACAATGGAAACCCCACATCACCTCATGGCAAACAAAGAGGATGTGGGAAGCTTGGCTTCAACTGACTGCAGATCCCAAGGTAAGTTGCATATTTGCTCATGCACATGGGTGGGAGGGACAGAAGACTGCAGAGACACAGAAGGGGGTCCAGGGTGAAGTGAGAAAGAAAGTAGAAGGACTAACAGCCCCAGAAGAACAAAGCCAACTACACCTGGTAAGCCTTGGAGGGACAGAAACCCAGGAAATAATCCCCCGCTGGGGCTGGGTGGGCCAACAGGGTAAATTGGCTCCAGGCTTGGAGCACACCAAGGACAGTGTTGGTTCTTCTCCAGCGGTGACCCCTGCACTAGGCAAAGGGAAGCCCAGAGTCTAGTGGAGACCTTCAGGGAACGTTGGGAGGGTACACTGACTGCTTCCTTCCAGCTCTTCAGTCCTGCCCTGAGGCAGCACGAAGGAAACGTGGGAAATGGGCAAGGGAAAGGAAGGATGGTTCTGCAGAATGAAATGCTGCTTCACGGGAAGTGGGCACCCAGCCTAGCATGGCCACCTCTCCTGCTTGTGCACCAGAGGACAGCAGGAATAGAGGTCTGAGAACACCCCTCCTGCTCCCACCCTGCTCCCACCCCAGCACCTGGCTTTACCCCATGCAGCATCCTATCTGAGGCTCAGCAGAAGCTCCCAAAACAGACTGAGCAGCTCCTGTCCTCGGTTCCAGAGTCTGCGCACAGAGCATGCAAAGGGAGGGAAAGGAAGGAGGTGATGCAGGATGGATGGACACGGCAGCTGCAGAGAAAGAACTGAAGGAAGCACGGCAGGCAGCTGCGGATGCGAGGCCCATGCCACACAGCAGTGCACGGTACACCTGACACAGCCTAGACCCCGCTATCCAAGTCTGAGCTGAATCTGGAAAGGCCCTCCTGCCTCATCCTTGTCTTACACACAGTAAGTGGGTAGTGCAGGGGGAAGTGTTCTGTGGGACCCTGGGAGTCTCACCATATAACTCTCATTTCTCTTAATCAACAAGGGAGGTACAGGGCTTTCATTGGAGAGTGGGATGGCATGGAGCGTGTTCCTGAGAGCCTGTTATCCTCAAAGCCCCTCATTCCCTGAAATTATTTGGTGCCTTCATGAACAACATCAAATGCTTCAGATGACATGAAGAGGTGGTAGCTCCTTCTAGTCAGAAGCATGTGGGACGCCTTCTAGAAGAAGGTAAGAGTGTCCTGCTGTTTTTAAAATCAGAAAGTACTTCTCTCCTGGGGCTATAGAGACAAAGCGAAAAGTTGTAAAGTTCCCCCAAAGACACAGAAAATCTTGTACTGACAGATAACAGTAGCTACAAAATGCAAGTTTGATGTTTTTCTAAAAGGGATTTGAAGTTGGTCTTTAAACAGACCTCTGGGACCCAAGACAGGCCTGGTATGGGAGGAAAGTTCCAAATGAGGACAGCAGGTCATAGTTCCCAACTAATATATACATATACATATACATATACATATACATATACATATACATATACATATACACTGGCAGCAAGCTACTACTTCCCAACTATTCTTGCTTCCCTCCTGCCAAAGGCCAGCCTTTCTTGGACACAAATGCCTTTCTCTTCCCCTCAGCCATGCTAACTTCTCAGACACTTCACCTCTGCCATTGGCCACAACTCTTTTAAGCTCCAGGGCACATGATAAATGGGTAAAGAGGAGGTGCTGGGTGTTCTCTTCGGGCAGTGACTTTCAGGACTGTGCCACGAGCAGCATTTCTAGTTTTGAGGAAGAGTGCGAATGAATGCAACAAAAAGGGAAGGTCGGATCACAGAGAAGCCTGGGCCAGGATGGAGAACGGAAGATGGAGGACTTTGTTGAGAGAGCAAACAGAGGGGAAACATGAGCTTGGATGGCAATGGAGAACAGGGAAGGGATGGCACATTCTCAAGTAAAAATGTAGACTGGACACAGGAATCAGGAAGTCCCAGACGGAGAAGAAAAAAAAAAGAGACAGGAGAGAACAAGAGGGCAAGTTACAGCACATCACTAGACATTCAGGTCTCAGTATCAGGCACCCCAGCCCCAAGGTCTCCCTGGACCCAAGCCAGGGACAGACAGCACAACCCCACCTCCTCAGCAGAAAGGTCAGTCTCCCACAATTCTTTGCAGGGGGAGGTTTGTCCATCAAGGAACATCCTTGGTCTTGCCCTTCCTCCCTCCCAAACCAGGCGACGATCCCCCAGCGGCCATCTCCATACCTCTGCAGAGCAGCCCCACTCCCCAGGCAGGCAGGCAGGCAGGCAGGCAGACAGGGCTGGGAGAAGACTCCAGGACCTTCCCACCTCTTCACCCCATCAGTGGCCTCAGCGATACTTACTTACAATTACTACCACGATGATGGCACAGATAGCTCCCAGCATGATCATCATCTGAGGAAACAGGGACAGAGCATGAGCCCTTCCTTGCACTCAGGAAGTAGGAAGACAATCAGGACCAGAGATGGAGGTCACCACAGGCCTCTGCCTCCCATAGGATCCTAACTTCAGGAGCAGAGGACCTGCAACCTCATGCTGTTTACTTCCTGTTGCCTTTTTTTTTTTTTTTTTTTCCTTTCTTGGAATAGACAGGCAAACTTTGTGAAGTGTCTGCTGGGGTTACAGAAGTTGTGGATATTTAAGTACATATACTGAGCCAGCGTATGGCTGCTGGGGGTCTGGGGAAAGAGCCAGGTGAGAACTTCTGTAGAAGACACTAAAAGGAAAAGCCACCTCACTCGTCTAAATTCTAAATTCCTCTCCCTAGGGCTTTCTCGGTGGCTCTGAATACTCTAGCGTACCCTGGTGGCCAGTACAGGAAATACATATCAAGGGGGCTTCCAGATTTCCAAGGAAAGCAGAGAAGTCAGTGGTTCTCTTAAAGCTGGAGAGGCAGGGACTCTCACCTTGCAGTTTTTCCACCAATACTTCCTTTTTAGCTTGGCAGCACTGCTCTCAAACACTGACGCTCCTGCCTGCAAGGCGTCAGCTCGGTCATCCAACTCTGACAACTTCTGGTCCCTCTCCAAGACCTTGTCCACATTCACGCGAATGATGTCCACCACCTGAGGAGACAGCAGGAATAAAGATGCTGAGAGTTTTTCCCTAGAGATGGAGAAAATGAATGGCCTAGAGATCGAAAGCCAGGGCCTTTTAATCCATGGGATGCCTTGTCCACCAGAGCCTTTCCCCTATAAAAATGAGGAAGACAGGTAAACCCATTCTTGATTTAGACACTCTCATGGAGTGTGCCAGGTGCCTACCTCCTCCACTTGTGCCTGGGTTTGCTGTAATCGTCTGTTACTGGTCGTATTGGGAGGAGGACCAGGAGGACCCCCACCTGGGGCAGCCCCTTCTGTCCCTTCAGCAGGTGGCTGAGCTGGAGCAGACCTGTGGAGAGAAGTGAAGAGTACACAGAATAACCGAGACAAGAAAAGAATCGCGTGTCCTCACCTCACGAAAATGGAAAGCTCCTCGTTTTAGCTCCTGAGCCATCGCAAGTCCTGAGATGCAAACTCAAGCATATCCTCTGGCACAATGGCCACAGGGACAACTATGCCAGCCTTGACCTAAATGGAATTAGGCTGGCCACGTGAAATAAAATGGGACATCCCAATCCATGGGAAGAGAACTTTGTAGGGACCACTAAATTGCAAGGACACTTGAACTCTGAAGCCTGAATGTGAAAGAGGCAAGCTGATGACCCTGCTTATGGGGGTGAGGGGCATCTGGTTCCCAGTACTGTTTCACTGTGTAATTGTACATTACGGCTGCTGCAAAGACAGCTTGGAGAACCTCCAAAAGCAAGGTCTGTAGAGCTGGAGTGAATCAGGGCTGTTTGTATTATTCTTGACAAAGAAGATAGGAGCTTCATTTAAATTGAATCTGATGTGAGGCCTAATACAATTACACAAATTGTTCCAAAGCACAGAGCAGAAGCAAAAAAACGTTCGAAACAGTCCTCAGTGTACATGCAGCATAGACACTCTGTTCATTCTCCTTCAGACTGGGCAATGCCTCAGGATAGTCCCCTGGTCCCCTGTCACAGAAGAAAGCTTCAACTGCACTACTATGCATGTGAGGACCAGTCTCTCTTCCAGCACCACTGAGGGAAAGCAGTCCCAAGGCCTAAGAAGGGAAAAAGTAATGCAGGGTGGATTGGGTTTGGTTTTGATTTGTGTTTTGGTTGGCTGGGCTTTTTGTTTGTTTTGTTTCGTTTTGAGATGAGTCTCATGAAGCCCTGGCTCTCTATGTAGACCAGGCTAGCCTGAAATGCAGATTCACCTGCCTCTGCCTTCCATCCGCTAGGGTTAGAGCAAGTGTGGTGTCTTGAAGATAAACTTCTCTCTGACATTCATCAGCTAATGAGTTTCCAGAATTAAACCTACAGAAGATTTTTTTTTCTGCCATGGTGGGGGCCACACAAGCAAGATAAAGAGAGAAATTTAAATTTTAATGTAGTAGGATTTCTTAAGTGCTAAAAAAAAGTCTTTGCTAGAAAAGTCCAAGAATAAGTACTGTAAAGTTTAAGCCACCCAAAAGTTGCTAAAAACGTGAATTCCTTGACTAATTACAGCAGAATATGTAGACTCTTCTTTTCTATTACTAAGTGAAATGTCCGGTAGACAAAATATAATAGTCCCTCAGCGAGACTCTATAGCAGATGAAACCGGCTTCTTCTACTTAAAGGGTCACTTTCCCATTTTCTTCCTAGACGTGAAGGAGGGCACAAAGCCATGGGAGCCACAAGATCCCACTGCTATTGCGCTAGCTAAGCAATCTAGCTCTAGACCAGAGGCAGGGATTTCAATGAGTTGGTAGCAGCTAGTGTTGGAAAGAGTCCAGGATGGTGGCACCAATGACAAGATTAAGGTCAGAGACCTCGTGATTCCCTGCTAGCCACCATGCTTTCTCCACCTCCTTCCAGACATCACACATGAACTCTTGCAGCCAGTCAGCTGAAGAGGACCCTCCCCCCACCCCAAACATCTAGATCTATATATGGGCTTAAAAACTGCACAGAATGTCAAACCATAGACCTCAAAGAGGCAGGATAAAATGAGTGTATAGCTTTAGAGGGCTCACTTTACTATTTGTTGGGAGGTAGAAACACTCCACCCTAACCTATCCAGGGAGTTACAATCCTTATGTAATACAAAATCCCCTCCCCCTTTGTCAATAGAAGCAATGCAAGAGGAGTGTGGTGGTGCACACCTTCCATCCCAGGGTTTGGAAGGCAGGGGCAGGTGGATCTCTGAGCTCAGGGTTAGCCTTATCTATAGAGGGAATTCTGAGACAGCCCAGGCTACACGGAGCAACCCTATATGGAAAAGCCAAACAAAGGAGAGAGGGAGAAAGGAAGAAAGAGAGAGGAAGAGGAGGAAGGGGAAGGGAGGGAGGGAGGGAGGGAGGGGGAGAGAGAGAGAGAGACAGACAGAGAGAGAGAGAGAGAGAGAGAGAGAGAGAGAGAGAACACACAAATACAAATACATCTAGCACCAGGCAAGCGATCCAGATAATAAGTGGAAGGAAAGAAAATCCTTCATTGTGTGTATGTGATCCTAAAGGGAAGGTCTGAATTTATCTAGCCACAGATCTTCAAAGGGGATGAAGCCGAAAACAGCTAAAGACTAAACTATGCTTTTGATAAAATGAAGAATTCACTGTTCTCCCTATTTCTCCTCCGATATTTGGCTAGGATTTGATCACTGGAAATCACCTTAGCATAAACAGCTGCATTAGGATCTCATACTACTGTCCCCTGAGACTTTCTGAGCTGCTCACAAGGCGCCACAGAACTAGCAAGTAAGTTTCTGCAGCTTTGCTCACAGCCATGAGGCAGGTACATCACACTTTGGGTGAGGGGCATGCACAAATCCAGAGACTGCGGGCAACCCAAGTCAAGAATGGACAGGTGCACTATAGTGTAAGTCTTCCCAGAGGCTTTAACAGACTCTGTCAAACAAGAAAAGGTCTCCGAGTTTCCTGTCTAAATCTATACCTCCCCCACTTTTTTCCCCTGTGGGGGTTCCACCACCCAAAGACAAGAGAGGAGGGTGCAATGAACGTGGGACCCCCGCACCCTCGCCCTGCCGTGGAGTGCCAGCCGCAGCTGGTGCGGGATGGAGCGCTGCCCGCATTCCGGGGTGGCCCGGTCTGGGGGCCGCGCGAGGTGGTGGTTCCCGGCGTCGCCGCAGCTGCTGCAATGCGCCATTTTCCGTCCCGCAGAGTCGGACACTGCGGGGGAGAGCCTGTAAAGAGGTGTCGAGGACCCTAGACCAGAATCAACTCACATTTTTCTGAAAGAGGAAGTGGAGGTCCGTCCCCTCTCTGGAGAATGCAATGAGACAGGCAGGGAGACGCTGCGGCTGAAGTAGACGGAACTGCCGAGCTCCGCCTCACGCGAGCCACCCGGAACTCTAACTGCGGTGGAACTTACTGCAGGTGCAGCGCCGACTGTCGGCTTTATTAGACATGACCACGCCTCGTGGATGACGTCAAAATCTCCAGGTCCAATCCACCTGGGGCATATCCTGCTAGTCCCGCCCCCACGACTACAGCAATTACCGTTGTCCTCTTATTTCTATTTCTTCCCTGACCAATACAAGAGTGGCTTGTTTTACGTCCAGCTCAAACTCTGAGGGCTGTCTCTCAGCGGCTGAGTTATACCTTTTATGGTGCCTACCAACCAATCGCTGAGCTGGAGGCTGCTGTCACTCTTATCGCTCCCGCCCACAGGCACCTGGCGAAAAGGAAACCCAGGTGACCTAGACTCTGAAATCCAACTGGCCCCGGAGGTTCAGCAGTGAATGCATATTCATGAAGCCCTTGGCTGTAAGGCCACCCGGTGCCTGCCTGAGACCCTAAAATCCACAAAGGCTTTGTTAGTTCTTCTCTTCCGATATAGCCTGCCCTATATTGAACTTCGTCCCTAAACCTGTTCTTTCTAAGTTACCACAGCGAGTTAATTAACTCAGTCCAGAAACCTGAACTAAACTAGACATCCCTATTTTCTGTTTTTGCTTTGTTTTGGTTTTTCGAGATTTTTTCTTTTTATATTTTTCATTTTTTTATTTTATGGTACAAGTTTTTGCCTGCATCTATGCATGCCTGGTGCCCTTGGAGGCCGGAAGAGGGCGTATTCCCTGGAACTTGAATTATAGATGGTTTTGCGTGCATGCGAGTGCTGGGAACCAAACCCTCTGTAAAAGCAGTATGCTCTCTGAGCCATCTCTCTACAGGCCCAGCCCTTTCCTCTTTACCCCTCCTCCAAAAACTAAGTGGAATCGATTTTCCGTCTCAATACTTAAAGACTTTCTTTTTTCTTCTTATCGTATCCCTTTCCTAGACACCAATTGTAAAACGCGACATTATTTTCTGTTTCACATCTTTAAACGGATCTATATACGTGATTGCATTTTCTTAGCCTTAGAATTTTTATTTCACATTTAGTGGAAGCTTGGGTTTGTATGCAGTGTAAGTTTTTATATCTCACTCTTGGGTATTCATGCAAAGGAAGAGAGAAAATAACAGCATTAACAGAACAGCTACACCTTGACATTCAGAGACTTTTTTCCCCCACCAGAAACAGAGGTTTGTGTAGTCCAGGCTGGCTTCAAACTTGAAATATAGTCAAGAATGACCTTGAAATTCGGATCCTCCTAGTTCTGCTTCCTGCATGCTGGGATTGCACAAGTGTACAGCCTTGGCCGGTTTCTGCAGTGCTGAGCGTCCTTCTCTGTTCCTTTTGCCTGCTAGGCAGTCACTTTGCCAACTGAGCTCCATCCGCATGCCCCAGAGACCATCTCTCAGAGAGTCATGGTTTTCACTCAGATGTCCGCCCACATGTTGTAGTCCTATGTGCGAGCCCTTAAGTCTTTGATGATGCAGCATGTCCTTACTAGATGGAAGATACTCCTTTTCTCCCTCTGGAACTTCCTTTCCAGTGCCTGGCATGCACTCTGCAAGTTTTGACATTTTGACGCTCACAAGCAAATATGACAAATACAGTGTGGGTAGTGCCGGATTAAGAGCTACAGCAAAATTGTTGCCAAATGGCAAGAGAAAGATGGAAAGGGGGGGGGGCATCCTAGATCCAGTCGTGTTCCCACATACCTGTCTAAATATCACAATCACCATACATGGCATTTATTTTTCTTTTCTGAAATTGTTACTTCACATCCCCTCCCCCCATTTTTTTTTTTTTATTCTGTCGTGTCTTACAATTGATGATTTTGGGTTGGGAGCGATGCCCTTAAAACCCTCCATTATTGATGTTACTATTATGGTTAGAGTTAAATATGACTGGGTTCATGGAAAAACCCCAGCCAGCTGCAGAAGACTAATACCAATCTGGTGGTCAGGATGAATAATGATATGACAAAGTCGTGACCTTGCTAAGAAATATATCTGCTGTCAAGATGCCCAATGATATGACCTGTAACCTTTCTGAGAAACCAACATCCTGCTGACTAATGATGTGACAAACCTGTGACCTTTCTGAAAAACCAACATCCTGTTGACATCAGCTGACCACACGAATACTGTGTCCTTGGCCTGCGTAAATGTTTCACACTTCCCCCCTCCCTCTGTCACCCCTGTTATGGTATAAAATCAGCCTTGGGAAAAAATAAAATTGTTGCCTTGATCAGACTCTTGTCTTGGCATCCTTCTTTGCGTCTCTTGTCCCCCATTCTTTTCCAGGTACCCTCTGCACCCTCATTAACAATTTTGGTTTTGGTTTTTAAGATGTGGGGGGGTGTTTTGTTTGTTTGTTTGTTTTTGTTGGTTTTTGTTTTGTTTGTTTGTTTTTTATAGCTGTGGCTGTCCTGGAACTCACTCTGTAGACCAGGCTGGCTTCATGCTCAGGGACTCACCTGCCTCTGCCTCCCCAGTGCTGGGATTAAATGTGTGCACGGCCGCTCCTCAGCTTTTAGGTCATTTTGCCCCATAGTGGGTATGACTTTGACTCCCTGGAATGGAACAAGCCGTATTCCCACCTCAGCCCCCCAAATGCTGGGAGGACACTGAACGAGCATTTTAAAAGTAGGTTCGGGGTTGGGGATTTAGCTCAGTGGTAGAACACTTGCCTAGCAAGCACAAGGCCCTGGGTTCGGTCCCCAGCTCCGAAAAAAAGAATAAAAAAAAAAAAAAGTAGGTTCATGAGCTGACAAGAAAGTAAACATGGACTAAGACCAAACAAGGGAAAGCTAATACCCAGAGTCAGCTGAGCATTGTGCCTCGGGGATACCAGTCAAGCACAGGAAACAGCATGGCAGTCTTACTCAAAGTTCAAAACCTAACAGAATTCCCTACATAAAGCTGGAATCCCTATATTGGCAACTAAGGGAGTTTTTAAAGTACTGGTACCCTGTGTTCCTCAACTGACATTATTTGCAAACTAGGAGCCTGCTAAAGCTCTCTTTGTCTTTTTAAATATTTGAATTCATAACCTCGAATGATGTTTTTAATACTTTGCCTGAAATCCTAGTTTTATTCACTTCTGAAAGCTTTAGCATCTCTTCCTCCTAAAATCATCACGGCAAAATTCTCCAAGTGGTCTGGCGTTGACTTAGCACCCGGCACCAGCAGGAGCAATGCAGACCTCCCTGGTGAGCTCCTCTTCAATGGAGGCCTTGGGAAATTTCCACAGAGACAGCTCCAAGAGAAATAAATTGCGATCATATGCTGAAAACAGATCAGGAAAGAAATGCCAAGAACCAGAGAGACAGGCACACGAATTAAGGAAATTAAAGAACCATGCCAAGTAGTTCAACGTCTGAGTAATAAAGAATATGAAAGGAAAAAACAGGATGTATGAGAAAAGGAAATGGGTGGACAAGGGATTAATCATAAAATAAATGCAGCAAAACTTTCCAGAACTAAATGAGCCTGCCCAGACCAACTAGTGGATCCTAGCTACCACAATGAAAGAAAAGGGATCATATTAAAACACACCTGTCTGTACTCTCAGAACAGAAGAGAAAAACAGAAGGCTTTAAAGTCTTTCAACAAGAGAACATGGAACAGGAGCGAGAAGAGCACCATCAATGCAGGAGAATAGTTCAGTGGCTCCTAAAGAACTCTCAGGGGCTAGAGAGGCTCAACAGGATAGAGAACTGGCTGCTCTCCCAGAAGACCCAAGTTTGGTTACCAGCACCCAAATGGTGCCTCACAACCATGTGTACCTCCAGTTCCAGAGAATCTGGTGCCTTTTTTTGGTATTCACAGGCATTGCACATACATATACCTGTGAAAGCATGCTCGGGCACACACACACACACACACACACACACACACACACACACATACAATATTTTTTTTCTTTTTTTTTTTTTTCGGAGCTGGGGACCAAACCCAGGGCCTTGCACTTGCTAGGCAAGCGCTCTACCTCTGAGCTAAATCCCCAACCCCCACACAATATTTTTACCTGGGCAAAATGATTATTAACCTAGAATCTTTTTTTTTTTTTTTTTGGTTCTTTTTTTCGGAGCTGGGGACCGAACCCAGGGCCTTGCGCTTCCTAGGTAAGCGCTCTACCACTGAGCTAAATCCTCAGCCCAACCTAGAATCTTATAACATCTCAAATATTAATAAAGGTGAGGGGAAACTGGGGCTGGTGTCATATAACTGTCATTTCACCACACAGAAGAGAATGGACAAGAGGATCACTTGTGGCCAGAAGATCAAATCCTAGCAAGAACCAGTCTCAAAAGAGGTAGAAATAAAATAAAGATTTCATTCAGATATGTAAGGAATCAGAAATGTTACCATCTCCCCTGCAGTCCACTATGTGATGGGCTCTGGATACTAGGAGAGAGACAGGCCACAGATCTAAGGCATGGAACAGAGGCTTAGAGTGCAATGCTTGGAATGGAAGCTGTGCCAAGGGTCAAGATCGAACCTGCCGGGGCTGGGGAGTTAGCTCAGCGGTAGAGCGCTTGCCTAGCAAGCACAAGGCCCTGGGTTCGGTCCCCAGCTCCGGAAAAAAAGAAAAAGAAAAAAAAAAAAAAAAGATCTAACCTGCCTGAACTAGATTAGAAGAAGGTAAGCCCTAGGGTATATTCAGTCTGCAGGCGAGACACCAATGAAGTATCTGACATGCTTAGACATTTGGAAACTGTCTTAGTTAACTTTCTATTACCATAAGAAAACACCACAACCAAGGCAACCTGTAAAAGAAAGCATTTGATTTGGGTACCCATGGTTGCAGGGGCGGGGACGGGGGTTAAAGTGCACAACCATCATGGCAGGGAACATGGCAACGGGCTGGCTAGAGTTTACATCTGGCCCACAAATATGAGGCAGAGAGAGTGAGAGAGCTAAGTAGGAATGGCAGGGACTTAGAAACTCCAAAGCCCACTCCCAGTGACAAACCTCCTCTAATGAGGCCACACCTTCAAATAGTTCTCAAAGAGTTCCACCAACTGATGACCAAGATGTAAAACCTATAGGGACCATTCTCATTTAAGCCACCAGAGAAACCAACGTGAATGTTTCACAGATCTGATTGGGTAAAACTTGAGGATAAATAGTAAGACTAGGGGTTGGGGATTTAGCTCAGTGGTAGAGCACTTGCCTAGCAAGCGCAAGGCCCTGGGTTCGGTCCCCAGCTCCGAAAAAAAGAAAAAAAAAAAAAGAAAAAAAGAAATAGTAAGACTAATTTTTTTTTAGCTTGAAATTTCAATGATGTGTTTTTCTCTTTTTAAAATATAGTATTTATTTGTTTGTTTATTATATATGAGTACACTGTAACTGTCTTCAGACACACCAGAAGAGAACATCGGATCCCATCACAAGTGGTTGTGAGCCACCATGTGGTTGCTGGGAATTGAACTCAGGACCTCTGGAAAAGCAGTCAGTGTTCTTATCCCCTGAGCCATCTCTCCATCCCGTGTTGTTTTTCTTTACTGTTATTTTATGTGTGTGAGTGTTTTGCCAGCATTAATGTTTATGTACCATGTGAATGCAGTACCTATACAGGCCAGAAGAGGGCACCTGAGCCTGGAGTTACAAATGGTTGAGCTGTCGTGTGAGTACTAGGAATTGAACCCAGGTCCCCTAGAAGAGCAACCAGGCTCCTAGAGGCTAAGTCATCTCTCCAGCCCCAAAACTTAAAACTTCTGTTTTTAAGAAGAACTGTGTAGTTCAAAAAGAAACTAAGTTGAACCACATGGTAGTGATGCATACCTTTACTCCCAGCACTCAAGAGGAAGAGAAGCCCTGTCTAAAAAAGAAGAATTAGAAGGAGGAGAGGGAGGGGGAGGGGGAGGAGGAGGGGGGAGGGGGAGGGGGAGGTGGAGGGGGGAGGAGGAGGGGGAGGGGGAGAGAGAGGGAGAGGAGGAAGAAGAGAAGAATAAGTGAAGGATGTGTTGTTTAGACACAAATTGCCAATAAACACTAGAAAAGGTGCTCCATGTCATAACCATCAGAGAAATGCAAATAAAAACCACACTGAGATACCAGTTCTCCCCCCACGAAATGCTGAAAGACTTTAAAAGTGTTGTCAACAATCTAGATAAATGAAATCTTCATACATTGCAGATGGGAATATAAAACGGTACACATGGGGCTGGAGAGATAGCTCAGCCGTTAAAGGCTAGGCTCACAACCAAATATGTAAAATGGTGCACATGGGGGCTTGTTATTTTGAAAAGTCTCAAAAATTGCTCAAATAGTGTACCCAAGAAAAAGGAAAATGTTTCCACAAAAACTTGTACATGATCTAAGCTCTCAGAATTTAGGGTTCAAGAGAAACTAAGGTAGATTGTGTTTGGGAAAGAGTTTTCTTAGGAGTGCTACTAATGCCATAGAAAGATAGCTCAGGGGCTGGAGAGATGGTTCAGCGGTTAAGAGCATTCACTGCTCTTCCAGAGGTCCTGGGTTCAATTCCCAGCAACCACGTGGTAGCTCACAACCATCTGTAATGAGATCTGATGCCCTCTTCTGGTGCGTCTGAAGACAGTGACAGTGTACTTCTGTGTAATAAATACATAAATCTTTAAAAAAAAAAAAAAAAGGAAAGCAAAGGAAGAAAGCTCAGCAGGGGCTCTGAGGAGTGCTCAGCCCTAGCAATTTTTAGCAGGGTCTCCTCTTACAGGTTTCAGAGATGTGAGGAGGTCCTATATCTGTGGTTGATGTAGCCTATAGTCAAGTTGTCTCTGGGAAGCCAGGAAAAGGTTTGGACCTTCAGTTAATGTGTGTCTGTCATATGGGAAGTGTTGTGGTTTGATGAGAAGGCTGCCATAGGCTCTGTATTTGAATGCTTGGTCCCTAGTTGGTGGAACTGTTTGGGAAGGATTAGGAGGTGTGGCCTTGTTGAAGAAGGTGTGTCACTGGGGTGGACCTTGAAGTTTCAAAAGCCCAGACCAGGGGTTGGGGATTTAGCTCAGTGGTAGAGCGCTTGCCTAGCAAGCGGAAGGCCCTGGGTTCGGTCCGCAGCTCCGAAAAAAAGAAAAAAGAAGAGAAAAAAAAAGTCTTCCAAAAAAAAAAAAAAAAAAGCCCAGACCAGGCCCAGTTAGCTCTCTCTCTCTCTCTGCCTCGTGTTTGTGGATCAGATGCAAATTCTCAGCTACTATTCTAGCACCATGCCTGCCTGCCTGTTTTCCATGTTTCTCACATTGATGGCCATGGACTCTAATACTCTGAATCCGTAGGCAAGCCTCCAATAAACACTTGTGTAAGTTGCATTGGTCACTATGTCTCCTCGCAGCAATAGAAAAATACTTTCAGACAGGAGGTGTCACAAACACCTCCTGAGAGCTTTGAGTCCTTGTTAACTTTCCTTTCTAGAAGTGAGGATTATAGAGTGAGTCATAGTCACAGCAGGGTGCCTCCCATTTCTTTTTACAGAGTCTGTGAAGGTGGAGACAGAAAAAAGTTTCTGTGGCAACTGTGAGCTGAGTCTCCCTTAGCCAAATGAACGCACAAATGTTCATTACTATTTAGTATATCCCCAAATCAGACATAACCCCAGTGTCTGCCGACTGAGACGTGGGTAAATCCTATAATGGGGGTAGCCATACAAACTGACTGTGACATGACTTCGAAGGGGAATGGCGCATTATTAGTACATCCTAGAGCGCAGGCGACCCTTGCTGAGTGAAAGAAACCGGTCCCAAGTGGTCATGTATTTATGAGAAACTTCCATGAAATATTCACAGCAGACAGCAGTAGGTGGCCAGTTCTGGAAGGGAGAGGGGTAACTGGGATAAATGGAAATGAGGGGGAAAATGGAAATATCTAAAATCGGGGGCCGTGACTAGGATGTAAAGTGAATAGCTAAATTAATTAATGGAAAAAAAGGAAAGTATCTAAAATCAGTTATGACGATGGGCACACAACTCTAAACAGACAAAAAAAAAATCTCCAAAGTGGGTGAATTGTATGATTCATTAATTACGTAAAAGAGTTTCAATCTCTCTCCCAGTGCCCTATAGAATGTCCTCCCATGACTCTCTCCCTTCTTGCTATCTTTCCTCCCAGCAGCAGGCAGCTCTCACCATGAAGGGTTCAGCAAGTACAAGATCTACCCCAAACAGGGACAGGACTACACCAGGAAGGTTTCCCAGTTTCTGAATGCAAAATGCAAGTGCACGTGCCTTTCCAAAAGGAATCCTCGGCAGAGAACCTGGACTGTCCTCTGCAGGAGAAAAATACAAAAAAAAAAAAAAAAAGGACAGTTGGAAGAAATTCAAAAGAAGCCACCGCGTTGTCAAAGTCCAGTGGACCATCTGTGTCTGTTGCGGATATAATGACCCAAAAGAATCAGGAACCAGAAGCTGGGAAAGCTCAGAGAGAACAGAACAGCATGTAAGCAAAAGGCCTGGATGGTCTCTGTTCCCAAGTTAAAGGAAAATGTTAGGTCGATCAGAATTTTAAATAAAGATCCATTTGTTGGGGCTGGAGAGATGGCTCAGCAGTTAAGAGCTCGGGTTGCTCTTCCAGAGGTCCTGGGTTCAATTCCCAGCACCCACATTGCAACTCACAACTGTCTCCCCCTCCAATTCTAAGGGATCTGGCACCTTCACACATGCATGGGAGCAAAACACCAGTGCACTTAAAATAAAAATAAGTAAATCTTTAAAAAGAAAGATACATTTGTGATTAAAAAGCAAAGTTTTAATAACATAATTATTCCCACCAAACACAACTCAGCTCAAAATAATATTTGAAAATTCCTAATAATCTAAACGCTGCTTGCTGATTTAATCCAAAATAATGATAACAGTGAAACGAGAAAGGAAGAGATGTGGAGTGAAAGAGAAAAGGAGAGGGAGGTGCAATCCAGTGTCCTGGCAAGATGAGTTCTTCATATAAGTCACCACCGGCTCTGTCTTCTAAAAGCATACCTGGGGCTCGGGAGACTGCTCGCTGGAGAAAGCGCTAACTGTGCAAACCTAAGGACTTAAGCAAGATCCCCATCACCCACAGAAAATCCAGGTGCGCGCGGGAGCGTATGCATGAAACCCAAGTGCTGGACCACAGAGTCGGGTGGATCCTGGGCTCTCAGTGGCCAGCCAGTCTAGCCAACGGCTCGTTTCTCAAAAATACGTACTGCCACTCTGCCACTTGAGTGGCAGACACAGACGGGTCTCATTGACCTCGTGGCCAGTCTGGGCTACATAGAATTCCAGGCTGGCCAAGGTCTCAGATACATAGACTGAGAGACCAAATTTTTGGGTTCAGACTCCATGTTGGAGAACCTGACCTAAGTGTGAACTCAGGTAAACTAACAAGCTGGTACCTAACTCCAGTTTCCAGGTTACCCCCAACGAGATCTGTGTCTCCAGGTTATCCTCCCCAACAAATCCAGTGTCTAGCACCAGACTCTAGGGTATTGCCCCAACAAATCTGCACCCCCAGGTTTCAAGCCTACCCCTGCCTAACAACCACCAATTAGGAGGAAAGCAGAAGTTAAGTTTATGGTTTGGCTCCTAGCACCAGCCACAGTAGCCCCGCCCCCAATGAGATGCTTGCCAGGCTCCAAACACTGACCCCTCGCTTGTCATTTCCTATAAAACGTTGTCCCGATGAGTGTTCAAGGCTTTTAAGCCACTAAAACTATCCTTGGGTCAGAGGTGGTGTGTTAAGCCCAAACTTGAGTTTGAACAAAGAGACCCTAATGTGATTGCATCAGATTCGGCTCCTTGGTGGTCTTTGGGCTTTTGGGGTTCACGAATGTTTCGATACAACAAGACCATGCCTCAGAGAGAGAGAGAGAGAGAGAGAGAGAGAGAGAGACCGCACGTTTGCAGTTTACCCAGGCTCCCAGCACCCATGGTGTACACAGGCCTTTAATCCCAGCATTAGGGAGGTAGAGGCAGGCAGATCCCTGAGATCGAGTCCAACCTGATCTACAGAGTCATTTCCAGGTCTACACAGAAAAAAAAACTTGTCTAAAAAAAAGTCTAGGGGCTGGAGAGATGGCTCAGTGGTTAAGAGCACTGACTGCTCTTCCAGAGGTCCTGAGTTCAAATCCCAGCAACCACATGGTGGCTCACAACCATCTGTAATAGGATCCGATGCCCTCTTCTGGTGTGTCTGAAGACAGCTACAATGTATTTATATATAATAAATAAATAAATCTTTTTTAAAAAAGTCTAAAATCAGCTTGTAGTGGTGTACATTTTTAATCCCAGCATTGGAGAGGCAGAGGCAGAGGTAGACAGAACTCGGAGGAGTTTGAGGCCAGCCCAGTCTATAGAACAAGTTCCAGCCCAGTCAGGATTACAGAGAGAAACCCTGTCTTGAGAAACCAGAAAAAGAAATATGGAAGTGTTTGTGTCTGGGAGGTTAGTTCAATGGGTGGGGAGAGAGGCGGGGAGGACTGCTACTGTTTCTTAAAGCTTTCTAGTCTTTTCTATTAGCTAGACACTTGTGTTACTTTGATTTGGAAAATATAAATCAAATATTCAGACCCTGCCTGCCTCCTGTTCTTTGTTTTTGGTTTTTTAAGGGCCTCTCTCTGTAGCCCAAGCTGGCCTTAAAGTTGGGTCAATCTCCTCCCCTGGAGTTCCTCGGGATTGCAGGTGTGTGTACCACCAGGCCTGGCTCCTACCCTTTCCTGAGCTGTGGTTCACACACGATATAATCCACTCCCTCGTTAAGTGGTTTTATTTTCATTTAACTTTATTTGTGTATATTCTTTTTTTTTCTTTCTTTTTTTCGGAGCTGGGGACCGAACCCAGGGCCCTGCGGTTGCTAGGCAAGCGCTCTACCACTGAGCCAAATCGCCAACCCCTTGTATATTCTTTTAGACAGGGTCTCAGTTGAACTTCTGGTCCTCCTGCCTCTCCTTCCCAGGTGCTGGAATTATAAGCAGGTATCACCCAGTAAAAACCAAACTGGTTAGGTTTTTTGTTTGCTTAACCGGTTGGTTTTACTTTGGGTGTTTGGTGGTGGTTGTGGTGCTAGTTGTGGTTTTGGTTTTTTTTTTGTTGTTGTTTTTCCTTGAGACAGAGTCTGACTATAGTGCTCTGGCTGTCCTGGGACTCTACCTAGACCAGGTTGGCCTCGAACTCAGATATTTGATGGCCTCTGCCTCCCGAGTGCTGGGTTCAAAGCAGGATGCTATCATGACCAGTTCTTTTTTTTTTTTTTTTTAAATATTTTATTTATTTATTATATATGTGAGTACACTGTAGCTGTCTTCAGACACACCAGAAGAGGGCATCGGATCTCATTACAGATGGTTGTGAGCCACCATGTGGTTGCTGGGATTTGAACTCAGGACCTCTGGAAGAGCAGTCGGTGCCCTTAACCGCTGAGCCATCTCTCCAGCCCTATCATGACCAGTTCTAAAGTAGTTCATTTTTCCCCTCATCTTGAATTTGAGCCTAGGACCTCAAGCTGCTGGCTCAGCTGTACTGTTGAGCTGCATCACCGTTCCTTCGAGAAGTTTTCAGTATATTCACAGCCTTGTACAACCACCACGATGACCGTCTCCGATGTTTGGCTATTAAGTTTTGAGGCAGAGACTTGTTATGTAAGCTGCTGGTTCTCACTCTGTAGATGAGCCTGACTTCAAGCTTGCCTCTGCCTCCTGAGGGCCAGGATTGTAAGCATGTGTAAACCGCTCCTAGCGAATTCCATATTGGGAATTGAACCTAGGACCTTACACATACTTAGCAAGAACTCCTCCACTAAGCTATAGCCTCAGCCTACAGTTTTGAGTTGTGTGCGTGTTGATGCTAGAGAGATGGCTCAGCAGTTTAAAGCACTTACTGTTCTAGAGAACCCGAGTTTAGTTCCCAGCACCTGCACGCCAGGCAGCTCACAAAGGCCTGTAATTCCAGCACCAGGGGAATGCTGCAGCCTCGTCTGGCTTCTGCAGTCACAAGAGCACGCATAGCCAACTCTCCCAAAGTCACACACATACCCAAAAGTAAGTGAAGAAATATTTTCAGTTACATGATTTATGTTTCAAAAATAAATAAGTAGGGGCTGGAGAGGGTCAGCAGCTAAGAACATGAGCTGCTCTTCCAAAGGACTTAGGTTTGATTCCCCAGAACCCACATGGTCGTTTACAGCCAACCAACCCTTCATAATGCCAGACCCAGGGATCCTATGCCCTCTTCTGGCCACCAAAGGCACTTACATGGTACACAGATACGCAGACCAAACACGCTTACACGTAAAATAATAAATAAATCTTTCTGGCTTTTCTAGGCATTAGCTTTTTGTTCCAGGTTATTGTCATTGGACTTTGGTTGGCTGGTTTTATGCTGTGCCGAGTGAGGCTCAAGTCCAGAGTCTTGTACACGCTAGGCAAGCACTCTACCAACTGAATTACAGCTTCAGCTTATTAAGCAGATCTTCAAAGAAACAAAAAGAAAGTTGGATATGCTTATGGTACACAGCATGATGTCTTAAAGATATACACACTGGGGGCTGGGGATTTAGCTCAGTGGTAGAGCGCTTGCCTAGGAAGCGCAAGGCCCTGGGTTCGGTCCCCAGCCCCGAAAAAAAAGAACCAAAAAAAAAAAAAAAAAAGATATACAAACTGAGGATAGAAAAAAATAGTAAATGGCTAAATTAAGCATCGTCTTACATATATGTCTTACTCAAGTTTCTATTGCTGTGATGAGACCAGGGCCAAGGCAAAAAAGAAGAAAAACAAAAAAACAAAAACAAACAAACAAACAAAAACCCAAACCATTTAATTGGGAGAGTGCCTACAATTTCAGAGGTTGAATGCTTGACCATAGCCAGGAGGATGGCGGCAGCTGGCAGGCAAGGCACTGGAACAGCATCTTACATCTACAGGTAGCAGGTAGAAAGAAAGAGACAGGGGGTTGGGGATTTAGCTCAGTGGTAGAGCGCTTGCCTAGGAAGCGCAAGGCCCTGGGTTCGGTCCCCAGCTCCGAAAAAAAAGAACCAAAAAAAAAAAAGAAAGAAAGAAAGAGACAGATACTGGGCCTGGTGTGGGCTTTTGAAACCGCAAAGCCCACCCCCAATGACACTCCTCCTCCAACAAGGCCATACCTCCTTTTTTTTTTTTTTTTTTTTTTTTTTTTGGTTCTTTTTTTTGGAGCTGGGGACCGAACCCAGGGCCTTGCGCTTCCTAGGCAAGCGCTCTACCACTGAGCTAAATCCCCAACCCCTAGGCCACACCTCCTCCTAATCCTTCCCAAAACACTTCCACCAACTAGGGACCACGCATTCAAACATATGAGCCAGTGGGGGCCATTCTTATTCAAACCACTATGTGTACATATATATCTCTAAATTTTTAAATTACATGAATTCCTTCTCCAGCCTCTGATGGACTGAATTCCTAACCACTTTGCAGAGGCCTCTTTATTCTTACACAAGAGGCGCTATTACCAAAACCCCTTATCTGATCTAGGGGTTGTTTGAAGGAACTGTTACCTAAGCAGTTCTCGGTCAAACAAGGCTTCCCATTTGCCAAGTGTGTCTCAGGACTGTTATGCAAAGGCTCTGAATCCTTAGGAAGAGAGCTCCATAAGCCTCAGATAACAATCTCTGACGATTTACAAACCCTAGGTGTTATCACTGGGGAGTTCATGCCAATTAAAATAGCTCTGCTAAATTTCTGCTACACGAGTGTTATAATGTTTCTAGTAACTGATTTCCTGTTGCTCAGAAACCCCGTGCTGTCTGACAAGCATCTATCACTTCCAGGGCATCTTCACACAATCCCTGGGGAACTCCCGACCCCTTATACCATCCAAGCAGCAGCAACTAAACCAGGTCTGCTTCTGTACACGCCTACTCTGCACATTTCAGTGAGACAGAATCATACAGCAGTTGGCATTTTATGGCTGGTTCTTTGATCTAACATGGTTTTTTTTTTTTGTTAAATATTTTATTTATTATATATGAGTACACTGTAGCTGTCTTCAGACACACCAGAAGAAGGCATCAGATCCCATTATAGATGGTTGTGAGCCACCATATGGTTGCTGGGATTTGAACTCAGGACCTCAGGAAGAGCAGTCGGTGCTCTTAACCACTGAGCCATCTCTCCAGCCCTTGATCTAACATGTTTTAAATATTCATCCTTGTCCCATGTATGGGTACTTGATTCTTTTGGTAATTGAATACTAATTTATTGCACGACTATACATTTTGATTACGTTTGTCCTTTGAAAACAGTATTTGTTTATTTGGGGAGCAGGCATGCACACATAGAAATGAGACCAGTCTGCAAGAGTTGGTTTTCTCCTTCCACCGTGAGGGCTTAGTTCCAGGGATCGAACTCGGGCTTACTTCAACCTCATTGTGTGTCTGAAGACCTTGAACTCCTGACCCTCCTGGGCACACGATTGAGGGGCTCTGCTAGCCGGTAACAGTAATCTGGCTCGGCTCCTCTTGGAGTTCTCTCTCTCTTTGGACTACCATGATGAGCTGCATGTCGTGAACCTTTCTGTACTTGTTGAAGAGACGCTTTTTGACTCTCTTGGATGCCAACTACACGTGACATTGCCGAATCGTATGTGATTCTTTAATTGGCTTTTTGGGCAACTGTGGACTTTCCAAAGTGGCTGTCATTTTACTGCATGTGAACTATTGTGTAGGTTTCTTCATGGCCTGACTTTCCTCAGCTTATCTTTCTACACAAGGTAGTTCCACTAACAAATACCACTCATAGCTTTGCTGGGTGCTGGCTCCATGCTATTTCTCACCTCTGCCCCATTTTGTTCTGCATCATTTGCTTGAAAAGCCAGTTACCTCCTCCGCCACTCGTGCCCCCGCCCCTAACATTCCCTTCAGATAAAATAGTGGTGGCCACCTTCAGGAAGCCTCCCCTGCCCTTTACCTGCTCCCCTAGGGTAGGTTAGGGATTTCCTCCTGCCTACATTTATGTAGTAATTCCCCATTGAGTTCCTAGTACTGAACCTTTCCAAGACCTGCTTCAAGCACTTCAATTCACAGTAACACACAAGAGTGCATGCGCACACACAATTTTCTTACCCCTTTCAAAACAAACAAACAAACAAACAAACAAACCAAAAAACCTCATGTGGAGCCAGAGAGATGGCTCAGTGGTTGAGAGCACTGACTGTTCTTCCAGAGGTCCTGAGTTCAAATCCCAGCAACCACATGGTGGCTCACGACCATCTGTAATGAGGTCTGGTGCCCTCTTCTAGTGTGTAGGCCTACATGTGGGCAGAGCACTGCATACAAGGAAATGAGTAAACTTAAAAGACAGCAACAACAACAGAAAAGCTCATGCAACAATACTTCCCCACGCAATTACTGTATTCAAACGAGTATCTTGTTTACATCTGTTCCCTGCACCAGAAGGATGAAATCTGCTTAGAGGCGGCGATAGCCCTGGTGTGTGCTGTATCTACCTCCAAGGTCCTTCCACACAGTGATCCCGTGTTTGCTGAAGGGAAATGTTGCATTCTTTTTCGTTACAGAAACAATACAGCTCTGTGCTTGAAAAATAAGACGTTTTGTATCTTACAGCAGGAAGAATTTTATCCATGTTTCTGGAGCCGACTTGTTAATTCTTCACTAACAATCACAGATTGTATTGAAATATTCTTCCCTTCCTTTTCTATTTTTTTCCCCTCCTCTTTGGTTTTTTCAGACAGGGTTTCTATGTGTAGCGCCGTGGCTGTCCTGGAACTTGTTCTGTAGCCCAGGCTGATCTCGAGCTAATAGGATACACCTACTTCAGCCACCCAAGTGTTGGGACTTAAGGCGTGTGCCACCACTGCACGACTTTTCATTTCTTCTTTTTTTTTTTTTTTTTTTTTTTTTTTTTGGTTTTTTTTTTTTTTTTTTTTTTTTTCCCCCGGAGCTGGGGACCGAACCCAGGGCCTTGCGCTTCCTAGGTAAGCGCTCTACCACTGTGCTAAATCCCCAGCCCCTCATTTCTTCTTTTTTAAAGATGGAATCTCACTGTGTAGCCCAGACTGGAACTTGATATGTAAACCAGGCTGGCCTGAAACTGACAGATCTGCCTGCCTCTGTCTCCTGAGATGGGTACTGGGATTAAAGGTATTTGCCACCATGCCTGGTGATATCACGACCTCTTAACCTCATTTTATCAAGCCTTGTCACTTCCAATTTTGCCCTTGGGGATCAAGTCTCTAAGTAAACAAGCCCAAGAGAGGCTGAATAATAAGACCTTGTGCAAAAAGCACCTTAGCTGGGGCTGTCAAGACGGCTCAGAAGTCACACGCGCTTGTTCTTGCAGTGGCCCTGACTTGATTCTCAGAAAAAGCCCTCAACTACCAACCAACTCAGTAAATGTGACTGAAGGTGTCTTAGACATGTCTAGCTCCGGGGAAACCTACTGCTGAAAATGGCTTCATGACAGCAAAACCAAACCAACCCTGTAAAGAAGAAAATTAAAGTTGTTTTCAGTCGTCGCATTTCAGAATGGACTATTGTGTAATAAAAGATCACTGACACAGAACTTAAAAGATTTAAAACAAACAGGATAATCACCGTAATTCTTCTACCTGCAGGGCTCACTTGAGTCTACAAGCAATTATTTTCATGTGTTTGCAATACTTTTCTTTTAACGTCTTTAAAATTTATCTTACATCCCGACCACAGCTTCCCCTCCCTTAACTCTCTCCCTGCCACTTTTCCTCTCCACACCCTGTGCCCCACTCCTCTCTTCTCTTCTCCTCAGAAAAGGTCAGGCCTCAGAGGAAATCAACCAGCCATGGCATATCAAGTGCAGTTAGACTAGGCACCTCCTCTGTTAAGGCTAAGCAAGGCAGCCCAGTTGGGGTACAGGGTCCTAAAGGCAGGCAGCAGAAGCAGAGGCAGCTCCTGCTCCCACTGTTAGGATTCCCACAAGACTAAGCTACACAACCTTAATGTGGGGAGGGCCTAGGTCAGTCCTATGCAGGCTCCCCGGTTGGAGGTTCAGCCTCTGAGCCCCTCTGGGCTCAGGTTAGTCGATTCTGTGGGTTTTCTTTTTCTTTCTTTTTTTTTTTTTGGTTCTTTTTTTTTTTCCGGAGCTGGGGACCGAACCCAGGGCCTTGCGCTTCCTAGGCAAGCGCTCTGCCACTGAGCCAAATCCCCAACCCCTCTGTGGGTTTTCTTATGGTGTCCGTGACCCCTCTGGCTCCTATAATCCCTCCTCCCCTCTTCCAAAAGAATCCCCAAGCTCCACTTTTTTTGGCTGTGGGTCTCTATAAAACTATTTTTTTTTTTTTGGTTCTTTTTTTCGGAGCTGGGGACCGAACCCAGGGCCTTGCGCTTCCTAGGTAAGCGCTCTACCACTGAGCTAAATCCCCAGCCCCAAAACTATTTTTAAAAAGAGATAGGAATTATATAAACTTGGACATGGCCTCTAAATATGATTAAACAGAAACTTGAAGCTGGACACAAAGACTCATGCATATAATCTTGTCACTCTGGAGGCAGAGGCAGGAGGATGGCTCCCAGCTTGAGCCTGAACTGCAGAGAGAGAGAGACTATATAGTTTTTTAAATCATTTTTTATTATCTCATGTTTTACATGCAACTATGTGTTCATGTGCACGCCTGATTTCCGTGGAGAGCCCAGAAACTAGAGCTCGCCAGCCATAAGTCACCACGTGTGACCTGGGAATTAACCTGGGTCCTCTGGAAGAACAGCCCTGGAAGATGGCTCTTATCTGCTGAGTCATCGCTCCAGTCCCAAGACTGTTTCCAAAAACCAAAGCAAAACAAAAGATGCAAGAAAAATTTCCCCGACTACCTTTCTGTAATCTTCAGACTTCCCATTTAATTTTTATTTAAACATAAATTTAAAAACTTGTGGTGTAAGCCTTAGATCCAGCAGTAAGGCAGATCTCTGTGAGTTCAAGGCTGGTCTACATACTAAGTTCCGGGAATGCCAGGGCTTCAGAGAGAAAACCCTGTCTAAAAAAAGAAAAGAAAAGAAAAAGAAAAATGTCACAGTGAAACCTATTACTTTTATAATTAATATCTTTTGTAATTAATATATACTAACAAAAACAAAATGCAGGCAGAGGCCAGAGAGTGAATCCAGGTATGGTTCACTATACAGTAAGCACTGGGTATATTCAAGACCCCAGCACTAGGCCACATGTCTCTTAGAGAAGCCCACACTCATGCCTTCAAGTGTTTTACTTCATCTGAGCACCTCTCTCATAGCCCTGGTGCTTCAGCCTGTTTTAAAATCTTTATTAAACGACATTTTTTTCTTAAAACAAAAAAAGCAAGCATGGTGGCACACACCTGAAATCCCAGCATTAGGAGGTGCAGACAGGAGGTCCTGAATACAAATTTAGCCCCAGCTACGTAATAAGTTCCAGGCCAGTCTGAGTTATATGAGACCTTGTATCTAGAAAGCAAATTAAAAATAAAACCACACATGATGACCAAGACTCACTTCTCTTCTGATCAGTTTTTGTACCTTCAGAGGAAATTCTGGTGTATACCCCAAATTCAGCTTTATACCCCATGTGTACTCTCACAGGACATTTGATATTTCTATTAAAAATATCTCAGCACTCAGGAGACAGAGGCACAAACCAGCCTGTTTTAGCTTAAGCTCCAGGCCAGAATTATTTAGCGGGACCGAGCCCCTCCCAACTCCCTCAATTTTTTTTAAATGAGAAGGTGCTCAGGTGCTTTGATTGCCTAGCACATAGGCAATCCCGGGTGTGACCTTTAACACTTCATAAAACTGGGCGTGGCTCAAGGTCATCCCCCACAATGCTGCTCTACTCGAGAGAATGAGAAATGCTGTTCTACCCAGAGAAGTTCCCTAACTTATTCAGAGGACGGCAGTACAAAGTGTAATTTCACTTTCCCACTTCAATTTGGTGTGGCAGGGTCTTTGGAAACAACAGCTACATTTCCAGGGGCTGAGGAAGGTAGTGGCAGAGCACTTCCTTTGAATGAGCAAGCCCCTGGGTTTCATCTCCAAGATTACCAAAAAAAAAAAAAAAAAAAAAAAAAGAAAAGGAAAAAAAATCTTTAAAAACATACATGAACAGCCAGTGTCTGAAAGTGCCAGCAATAAACAATTCTAACTGTTAGAAAGGTCAAAAGGATACGTGGGCTGTAAAGAAGTCACCTTAGGGGTTGGGGATTTAGCTCCGTGGTTCAGTCCCCAGCTCCAAAAAAAAAAAAAAAAAAAAAAAAAGAAGTCACCTTAACAGAAAACCATGTAACTAGGGGTGAGACAGACTTCAGTGTGCATGCATGAGTGAGTAAATGTAGCACTATGCATGTCAGGTTCCAAAGAGGCCCCGCTTTATTACAGAGAGCACGAAAAGCTCTTTCCCTACTGGGCTAAGTCCTGTTCCCCTTCTCGGGGTGATAAATGTGTCTCTCCAGTTCTGTCCTATCTGTACTTTCCATGTCGGTTAAAGTGTTTGTAGAGATAGCTGATCCGTTTGTTAAGGTTGTGCAGGTCCTCAGTGAACATTCTGTTTCCCACCATTTTCTTCTTTCGGATACAACGCTGCAATTCATTTCCTCTCCAGCCTCGAAGCCATACTGGGCCCTTGATCAGTTCTTTTGGATGCTTTTCGAAATCCCCTGTAATGTGACAGAATATACTAGTTTCAAGAGAAGGCAGCCTAGACCACCTAGGCCTTCAACCCAGTTTCAGCTCCCTAAGCAGAACTACTTACAGATAAGGCACACTAGCATAATACTGTCTTTATAATACTTGCTCTTCAAAGAGTTCAATTCCCAGATTTTTTTAATCTTATTAAAAAAAAGGACTTTGCATAAAAATCTTATTAAAAAAATAAAGACTTTGCAGCCAGAATGTCTGTGTTCAAATACTGACACTACTATTTACTAGCTTTGGCACTCAGAACAGTGCACTACTGTGTAAGTAAGACTACCAGACTATTCACTATTCTCTGTAACTCAGACTGACTGGTCTTGCCTGCCATCGTCTTGTTTCCTGAGTAACGAGTTTGTGCCACCAAGCTTGCCCTGGGCACATTACTATTCTCTACACAAATCAAAATAGTTAGCCAGGACAGCATACTAATCCTTCTGAAACTAGGAATCAAGTCTTACCCAGGATTCCAATGTTGTCGTATACACCAAACAGAGCTCTCTTCTCATTCCAGCGATCAATCACTCTGGGAGGTGGAAGAGTAAGCCTTACGCGGGCCAATAGTGGAACGCCTAGGGATGGAAAGGAGAAGAATGGATCGGCACTGCCTATTAACAGGCAGTTAGCGAGCCGTCCTACCTACACACATTAGCCACGTACCCAGAGAGAAGCTTCTGCATGCCGAGAGCATCGAGCCCCATAGTCTCCGACTTGCCGCCCAAGGGACACTCCCTGCCATTACTCTAGGCTGTCCACCTCAGTAGGGACAGCAAACCAGGCGGAAAAATGGGGAGCAGGTGTGAATTTCAAAGACAAGACACAGGTTACAGTCCCAGGCGGGATTCACACAGCAGTGACAGTGAGAGACGCCATCTTGGGTCTTACCCAGGTAGCTTAGGGAGCTGAGCGGCCTTGGCCCGCACTCCCACAGGCCCCGCCCCTTAAGTTCCGGCCTGTCTGGCGCGTCCAGTCAAATGCTTCCGGTTTATCTACTGGAAGTACTGGGCTGCTGTGGTATGTTTCTTGTCGCAGAAAAGGATGCCCCCAAAATGAAATTCCGTTATAATAAGCCTCCTCCTATTTCCTTGGGCGTCCTCGACTGTGAGGAAAGTGGAGGACGGGAGCCTGGTGCTACGGCAAGGTCCCCTTGCTCCTCTCAGCAATTTTGCTGAGGCACTATATTCCCGGAGTGTACAGGGCTGGGCGTCACATGGCTAAAATGGACTGGCTTTGGAAGCATGGCACTGCCTCCCGGCCTGCAGAGAAATAACAGGTCACCATTCTTTTTTTTTTTTTTCCGGAGCTGGGGACTGAACCCAGGGCCTTGCGCTTCCTAGGCAAGCGCTCTACTACTGAGCTAAATCCCCAACCCTCAGGTCACCATGCTTAGCCGACTACCGCAGAGATGCCGGAGAAGGCATACAGACCCGGGGCCACACCCTCGCCTGTTTGCCCCGCCTCCGGTGCTGTGATTGGTCGACTCCTCCAGCCTCCATCGCGATTGGCCTCCCGGCAGCCGTTGAGGTTTGAACTCGGAGTTGCGGACTCTGCGGGCGCGACGCCTGACTCTGAGGCGGGCCTCTGCCTCAGCCTGCTGAGGATTGGCTGGTTTCTCCGCCAGCTTGAAAACCTTCTCGCTGTTTGGCGCGTATTGTTCTCTAGTGTTTTCTTCCTTCCTTTTCAGCGGGGGATCTCCAGTTGAAGAAGCGGCGGGTGAGGGGTGTCGGAGGTGTTCAGGTGAGGTGTGGCAGTGCTAGGAAGCGGGGAGGGAAAGGTTGAGAAAATCAGGTCCAGGAGGTGACTCAGCCTTTGCCAGAGTGCGGTCGGGAGCGACGACTGGTAGGGATGCCCTTGGGATCCAGTGCGGCTGTGAGTCTGACAGATCAGAATCGGGATGTGTGACACGCGCAAAATAGCGTAACCTTACTACCCAGTCTGTAGATTTGGTTGTTTCGTTATGCACCCCGTGAGACTGAGTTTAGGAAGTTACGCAATCCGGCATAGTAGAAGTTAATGTTCTTCCATTCTGCAGGCTGGAACCCTAATCCTGAGTGGAACATTTTCTAAGGATCTTTTCATTTTAAAATGGAAGTAATAAGGCTGTCTGCACGGATTGTCACTTAATAGTTCATTAATGTTTTTTGGTGGTGGTAGTGTTGTTGTTGAGATGTAGTCCTGGCAGCCCCACTACAGCCCTGGCTGGCCTCAAAGTCAGCTGTCCTCCTGCCTCAGCCTTCCAAATGTGCTCTTTACTAGTTTTTAACCCTTGATTCATTTGATTCCCTAGAGTAACACCATTTTACAGATGAGAACTCAATGACTTAGTGTCAGAATAATAAGAATTAGATTCTCATCTAGAGTTGCTTTTATAGCTGTGGGGAGGGTTTACGGGGGAGGGTGTTTTATGACAAGGTCTCTTGCAGCCCAGACCATGTAGCAGAGACTGGCCTTGAACTCCATCCTACTAATCCCCATGTACTTGAACTATAAATATAAGCACGTGCTACTTTGTGTGGCTCTGATCTTATATTTTACAAGATGACTCATATAGCTCGTTATAAGACTGAAAAATATTTGAAAAACATTTATATATTGAAAGTTGGAAAAATAACTCAACCTGAGCCTGGGGTAGACTCAATAGAAATGTTTTTGTCACATAATAAAAAGATAATCCGCTCTTAGATTTACACCATGATGACTTTTTTGCTGTTTGGTTTCTAGGTAAACCAGTGGGAGAAAGATGTCTCCCCACAACTTTGAGTTCCACCTGCCCTTATCTCCAGAGGAGCTGCTGAAAAGTAGAGGTGTGAATCAGTATGTTGTTCAGGAGGTACTACCCATCAAGCATCTTCCAACCCAGCTTAGAGGTAAGATGCCATGGTTACCATGGTTATCATTGACCTTCAAAAGACAACCCCTGGGGTTGGGGATTTAGCTCAGTGGTAGAGCGCTTGCCTAGCAAGCACAAGGCCCTGGGTTCGGTCCTCAGCTCCGGAAGAAAAAAAAAAAAAGGAAAAAAAAAAAAAAGACAACCCCATGTAATGATGTTATCCTTTCTGTTCTATAGCACTGGGACACTGCATCGGAGCCAGAAATAGCTTTCTTAGTGCCTGCTTTTTGTTGTTGTTGGGGTTTTGTTTGTTTGTTTTGTAGCACTACATGGAAATCATGACATAAAACGTACTGGGCCATCTTCCCTGAATTATTCAAGAAACAGTCTTGGTTAACCTAGTTACTTTTTGACAGAAAGGTTTTGTATTTTTACCTCTTACCATGTGTCAATGTAAAGTCCTGGTAATTGTGGGCTAGGGGTTGGAGAGGTGGCTTAGGGGTTAAGGGCACTTAACCAGTGCAGAGGACCCAGGTTGGAGTCCCAGCACTCACAAGGCAGCTCACTACTGTCTATAACATGTGCATGAGGTGCATAGAAAGATAGAGAAACAGACAGTCAGATAATACATGTGTGTGCGCGCACAATACAGAACAAAACACCAGTACACATAAAATAAACGCATGAAGTTTAGAAGCACTGTGGGCAGTGATAGAGTTTGACTTGCCTTTTCTTAGAGAAAACTTTAGAATCTAGATTATGTTTCCAAGATGTGCAGTAAAGCAGAAACGTAAGCTGCAACAGCACACAAAACATAGTTGCTTGTCACTTAAGTGTGTGCTGTGGAGAGATGTTGTGAGAGGCCTGTTGCTAGGTGACCGTTGTTATGGAAACATCCTTATAGAGTTGTTATGGAAACATCAGGATAGAGTATGTGTGTACCTGCTTTGAAGACGGCACAGCTTACCACATGCTTAATGTTAGGCGCGTATGTTACAGCCTACCCCTTCGAGGGCTACGGTGAATAAAATAACATGGGATTGAGTCAAGCGCAAGAGAAGCACTGGATGTAGCTCAGCTGGTGCCATGCTTACCTAGTGTGCACAAACTGAGGCATTTTAGTTTTCAATCCTCCTGCCTCAGCCTCTTTTAGTATCTGGGAGCAACAGTGAATCTGTCTAGTACATAGCTCTTAGATTTTTACAATCCCTTCTCCCATAAAATGAGCCCGAATGTACCAAGAACCATTGATTCCAGAGCTGGGCCATGAAAATAGAAGGTAACCCTGGGCCGTCATGTGGTGTGAGGAAGTGATGCTCATTTCTGGGACACATGTACCTAGGTTGAAATGAGATGTGACTGGAAGAAGCACAACCCTTGAAACATTCCATATTTTTTGTTGGTTTGTGGGTTTGTTTTTTTTTTTCCTTTTCTTTTTTTGGAGCTGGGGACCGAACCCAGGGCCTTGCAAGCGCTCTACCACTGAGCAAAATCCCCAACCCCGGTTTGTGTTTTGATTGTTTGGATAGTTGGTTTAGAGGTTTTTGGGGTGTTTGTTTGTTTGTTTGTTTGTTTGTTTGTTTGTTTTGAGACAGGGTTCCTTCATGTATCTCTGGCTGTCTAGGAACTCACTCTGTAGACCAGGCCTCGAACTCACAGAGGTCCACCTGCCTCTGCCTCCTGAGTACTGGGATTAAAGGTGTGTACCACCCCCCCATGAAACATTCTATATTTTTATGAGAGAAATGTGAATGTGACTAAAGTGATGGTATTTGTGTATGAAAATGTAACGAGCCAGGTGTGGTGGTACATGCCTTTAGTGCCAGCTTGGAAAGCAAGAGGCAGACAGACCTCTGTGGGTTCAAGGCCTGCCTGATAGACATAGTTAAGGCTTGTCCTAACCCTTCCCATCCAAAGAAAATGTAACAGAGCCTACTTTATACAATGAGTTATAAAAACTTCGAAAGTAAGAAAGAACTAAAAGGAAGGGACCAGAGGGGAAGCACTTGGAGAGCACAAGGCCAGGTGGAAGAGTGCCCTATGACCAAGTATGGGCGACTTGAGCAAGAAGACAGTAGCATCAGCCCCAAACACACAGTAAAAGAAGGTTTGCAGGAGCCTGTTCTAATACAAGTAAACAATTTAATAAATAATTAAAAGGGAAAGAGACACCTGTCTTTTGAGGTAGGGCAGAGCAACCCTAAGGGACATTTAGGGTCTTGTATATGATCGCCTCAGCTCCCCTCCCTTCCCCTCCTTTTTTTGAGGTGGTCTCACTGCATGACCCGGCCTCTGCCTCCTTGATGCTGGGATTAAAGGAACACAGCACCACGCCCACCCAGCCCTCAACCCATTCTAATGCAGGTTTCATATTAATGGGTGTAGAAACTGTAATGGGAACCGAAAACAACAATCTTGGAAATACCACAGCAATATCTGTGTCTACAGGTGCTTGCCTTATCAACAATGTGACTGAAGCAAGAGAGTAGCATAATTTCAAACTTACTTTTCCACAAGCTATTTTCACAGGTCATTTAACAGGACACCTTCTAAGTCCTGCGTCATCCGGTGATTTTATTATTGTGTAAGCGTCCTAGAGTAGATGGCTGCTGTGTCTCTGACCTTGTCATGTGTGCAGTCCTTTGTTGACTGAAGTGTAGGAAGCGGTTGTGTAAAGAAAAAGTATTGCAGTGGAGAAATGCCGAGTGCTCAGTTAGTGTCAGTGCTAAGGTGTTGTCTCTTCGCTTGATTTGTGGTTTTGATTTTGTTTGTCTCTCTGTGGTAGCAACTCTTAGCTGGCCTCCTGAGTTACTGAGGCTGTAGCTCTGACCCACATCACACTCATGCGCCTTTTGATATAATGGATGAGAAGGATGGAAGCTTCACTTCTGTGGTCCTCTTGGTAAAACTGTATAAGTGGTGTACAATCAGGAGAAAACAGTAAGCAAATATAAATTGAGGGATGTTCTAGAAATAACCAGAACTTTAAAAAAAAAAAAAAAGCCACAATAATGAAAAGCAAAGAGTTAGGAAACATGTTGACTAAGTGTCTTCTGGACAAAAATAGGATTTACCAAGAAGTCCTATCTTTCCTCTGAATTAAACAGCATCCTTCCTTTTCCAGCATTTCAGTCTGCCTTCCGAGCTCAGGGGCCCCTGGCCATACTGGACCACTTCGATACAATCTACAGCATTATACAGTAAGTGAAATCCACGGCTGGTGCTTTACGAGAACTGGTGGCTGTTTCTCTGATTTTTGCATGTGAGTTTTGAAATTCCAAATTATAGATTCACTGATAATTGGTTCTGGGTGCTGACCTCCATAGTGAGCGTTTATCCAGCTCGCCGCCATAGCCGTATTTATTTGACAGTTTCCGGAGTATTTTCACACGTTAGATTTCTTAGAGCTGATCTTTGAGAATGGGCTCTGCAGGCTCCTGTCTCACTCCCACACTTTCTTTCCCTCATAGTCACTTTCGAAGTATAGAACCTGGCCTCAAGGAAGACACCCTGGAATTCCTGATGAAAGGTGTCTGGGGTCTGGGGGCAGGGGCTGGAAGGTGTTGGTTATGTTTAGCAGTTCCTACATTTTCTCAGCCATGTGATGATATCAAGGCTGTTGTGATTCAGTTGGTTTGGCTAAGTCCAGGGACCTCTGACCTATTTTGGTCTGTAATCTTGGTGGTCGATACAAAGTAATGTGCGTTCACTGTAAGGGCGGACCAACAAAAATTTTCCTACTTTTTGAACCACCTCACTCCATCCAGTTGGGGTGATTCTCTAGCTGCCAGGGAGGAATTGTGGTAACTGGAATGAAAGTAGGAATAGGTTATATTCGAGATGCCAGGGTTGGGAGTCTCAAAGGACTTAGCTGCGTCATGGCCACTGAGAGATGACACACAGATCTTTGGTAATCTGATGGCTACAAGGGCTAAGTGTTTGACAGTTGGGGTATGTGAAGAAAGCCAATGAGACCAACTCCCAGATTCTGCCCCTCACAGTGGTATCCTGCCACTCCCAGGAACTGTCATCCATCCTGGATGACGCAGCTTTGAGTGGATCAGATAGAAGCGCCCACCTAAATGCCCTCAAAATGAACTGCTATGCCCTGATACGCCTCTTGGAGTCCTTTGAGAATATGACCAGCCAGACAGGCCTCATTGACCTGGACATTGGTGGGAAGGTAATTGGAAATTCCTGGCCCAGTTTATATGAGGGGTAAAGAAATTGATGGGGAAGAAACCAGCATGTTTATTGTTCTTGCTTGGGGTTTAGGAGGGAGCTCTCAAGGACCAGATCTCCTCTCCTGACAAGTAGTTCTTGTGCATTCTAAAACTTATAATCCTCTTTGGTACTGCCTGACCTTGCCTTGATACTGGAGAGTGTGGGCACAGAGACGAGATGACCGGTACTCTCTTTGACTGATCCCTGTCCTCACTTTAGGGTAAGAAAGCCCGGGCCAAAACAGCTCTTGGCTTTGTCTGGGAGGAAGAGAGGCAACCAGTCCTTGAGCTTTTAACACAGCTGCTCCAGCTGGACATTCGTCACTTGTGGAGCCACTCGGTAATTGAAGAGGAATTTGTCAGGTGGGTAGTTAGGATGGCTGCAGATGATCTTGAGCCATGCACAATGAGATTCTGATGCTAGGTATGCCTTTTAAATACTTCATCCCTTAATTCTATTTGTAGTAATACAAAGAAGTGTGTATTACATACATACATACATACATACATACATACATACATACATACATAGTGAATGGAATGTGTATTTCTCTCACTTGTCCCCTCTCCCCTTTGTCTCACCGTGAAGCCCTGTTTGACCTGGAAGTCTATGTAGACCAAACTGTGTTTGAACTCGCAGAAGTTCCCTTGCCTTTGCCTCCCCAAGTACTGACATTAAATACATGTGTCACCACAATGAAATGTTCATTGTTAATACCCATATATTCATGGAAATGTGTTTACTAAGAATCCCTAGGGTGAAGCTTGTGCGTAGAGCACAGCTTTAATCCTAGCACTTGGGAAGCAGAGGAGAGCCAATCCTTAAGAGTTTGAGGCTAGCCTGATCAACATGGAGACCTCTGGGCCATCCAAGGCTGTGTAGTTGTTTGAGGCTAGCCTGATCAACATGGAGACCTCTGGGCCATCCAAGGCTGTGTAGATGTTTGAGGCTAGCCTGATCAACATGGAGACCTCTGGGCCATCCAAGGCTGTGTAGTTGTGAGGCTTGGTCTCCAAATAAAGAATGGTTGGGGAGGTAGCTGTCAGTGAAGCGCTTACTGTGCAATCATGAGGTTAAGTTTAATCCTCCACATTCACGTCAAGACCAAACATGGCACAGTGTTGAGGAGGTAGAGACAGGCAGATCGCTGGGATTCATGGCAGTCATCCCCGGGTCTCAGTGAGAGGCCCTGTCTCAAAAAATAAGGCAAACAGCTTCTGAGAAATGAAACCCAAGCTTGACCTCTAGCTTCCACATGCACTGATAGGAACACACACACAGCAATGCAAAAGTAAATGGCCAGTTAGCTACAGCAGACGTAATTTAAAAGTCTGTAAAGGGCCTGGAGAGATGGCTCAGCGGTTAAGAGCACTGACTGCTCTTCCAGAGTCCCTGAGTTCAAATCCCAACAACCACATGGTGACTCACAACATCAGTAATGAGATCTGATGCCCTCTTCTGGTGCGTCTGAAGACAGAGACAGTGTACTTATATATAATAAATAAATAAATCTTTAAAAAAAGAAAAAGTCTGTAAAGACTGAACGGACCATTTTTAACAATGAGAAGTCTTTACTAACCTTGCCTTACCATCTTGATCTTATATTCTGGTTTCTTGTTGGCATGGTAACTGGCTGCAATTTACTAAATCCTGAAGAAAAGAATCTTTGGTATAGAAGGGAGTTAGACTGAAAGAGCGGAGCACTAGAAACCTTGATATGGACCTAGTAGGGACAAGTGAGGAATGGCAGCTGCCTGGTGTCTGGCTCCAGACAGCTCGTTCCTTCACATCGATCCTTTTTTGTTTAGTTTGGTTACTGGCTGTTGCTACCGCCTGTTGGAGAATCCCACCATTAGCCACCAGAAGAACCGCTCCACCAAGGAGGCCATAGCACACCTGCTTGGGGTGGCCTTGGTCCGCTACAACCATATGCTCAGTAAGTTGCCTTCCACCTCCCTCCCGTGCCCTGCCTGTGGTTCTCCCTGAGTGTTTAACGTTTGGCTTCTCAGGTGCGACCGTGAAGATCATCCAGATGCTACAGCACTTTGAGCACCTGCCCTCTGTCCTGGTGGCAGCTGTGACTCTGTGGGCAACGGATTACGGAATGAAGAGCATAGTGGGAGAGATCGTAAGGTGATTCCTCGGAGCATCTGTGTTCCTTGGGGGGATGAGTGTGGGGGGAATAAAGAAAGGTTAGAGGTCCTTTCTCCATGTGATGTTGGGTTCCTTCAGCCCAGAAACTTGTGTCAGCTTCTCTTTTTGGGAACTCAGTAATTGAGCTTTCTTGCTATATTCGTGTTTTCTCCCCTTATAGAGAGATTGGACAGAAGTGTCCACAGGAGATGAGTCGAGACACAGCAGGGGCAAAGGGCTTTGCTGCTTTCCTCACTGAGCTGGCAGAGCGAATCCCAGCTGCCCTGATGTCCAGCATGTGCATGTTGCTAGATCATCTGGATGGAGAGGTAATCTGCCTGGCATCTCAGATTTGTCTGGGGCTTTAGTGGTGCAATCACTTTCTCTCTTCATTTTAATGCAGTTCTGGGAATCAACCTAGGGATTTATACATGTTAATAATAAGCACATGCTCCAAAACTTGAAAAATTTGTTTCCTTTAAACTTTTAATAAGTTTATGTGTCCTGAGTGTCTATAAGTCTGGGCAGAGGAAAAGGGCACACTGACACTCAGGGTTGTCCTTTGAATTCCATAAGTGCCCCAAAGTGCAAACATGCTCCCACACAAACATGTATCAAACATGTATACAGAAAAGAATAAGAAAGAAGAGGAGCTTTCTATGTAGCCTTTGCTGGCTCCCAAGTTCCAGAATTGTAGCTATGCTACCCTGCCTAATGAAGGTTCACATCCATCATCTATCTCTCTCTCCCTTCCCTTCTCCCTTTGCAGTGTCTTGAATAACCTAGGCTTGCCTCGAACTTACTGTGGAGCCAAGGCTGGACTTCAATTTCTAACTCTACTTCTCAAGCTCGAACTATAGCCTTCTGTTTTTCTTTTTTCTTTTCTTTTCTTTCCTTTCCTTTTCTTTTTTTTTTTAATGCGAACCCATACCTCAATTTTAGGTTTTTTGAGGGTGGAAGTGTACACTGGGATCTGAGACCCAGAGGGGCTGAGAGGAAGGAGGATCCCAGCTGAGGCGATAAAGCAAGATAGTCCCCAAAGTAGAGTTTTACATAAAGAAGACAAGGTTGTCTAGATTGATCACTGAGGCATTCCTATGGGAAGCTTAGGAGCCCTGTTATGATTGGTATTTTTGGTTTTGTGCAGCAGTTCTGGTGGACAAGGCAGCCACCCCACAGTCTGTCTGATGGGAATGACTTAGCTTTGGTTCCCACTCCATCCACTCCTTGGCCTTTTGTTCCCGTCTGGCTAGCCTCCTTTCTCAACCAATCTGTGCTGTTCTTCTCACTGCTCTTTCCTGGATGCTTACCTAGCCTCTCCAGGGGCTCCTAGGGAAATGTCAAATGATAATCTACTCATTGGTCTAATTTTCTTTAACTTGTTGTGTACAACTGTTCTCTGGCTCTTGGCCGAGGCAGGGGGAGAGATCCCCTGCCCTACTGTCTACCGGATTACATAATGGACTTCTTGGCACCGAGGCCGATTTCTGCTCTGTGTCTCAGGAGGAAGAAAGAAAGCACGTGCTTATTCATAAGGCTCAAACATTTTGTGGTTCATATAAAGAATAAGAAGAGATGTTTCTCAAATGCACAGTGATAAATAGACCTGATTTTGGTTTTTAATTATGTTATTTGCTAGGCATGGTGGCACTCATCTTAATCCTAGCACCCAGAATGCAGAGGCAGGTGGATCTGAGTTTAAGGCTAGCCTGCTCTTCATCCTGTAGACAGACAGTGTCTCAGAAGCAAAACAGGGGCTGGGGATTTAGCTCAGTGGTAGAGCGCTTACCTAGGAAGCACAAGGCCCTGGGTTCGGTCCCCAGCTCCGAAAAAAAGAACCAAAAAAAAAAAAAAAAGAAGCAAAACAATTATATATTCATTTACTTTGTATGTATGTGTATATGATACGTACAGATATGTGGAAACTAGCTCTCTCCCTTCACTGGTCCTGGGAATCAAACTCAGATCACCAGGCTTGGTGAGCACTCCACCTGCTGAGCCATCTTGAAATACTCCCAAGTAGAGATCGTGGGTGTAAAGTTCTATACTGTGAAACTGTATTTTATATGTGTAATTACTAGGATATTGTCTGAGGGACTGATGAGATGGCTCTGTGGTTAAACTCACTTGTTCTTTCAGGGGAGCTAACCCAGCACCCAATTCTAGATCATCTGCTGTCCTCTTCTGAATGGTCGACAGATCAGTATCCAAAGTCCACAGTTCACACTGACACTGTGTTCACTGAGTACAAGGCACACATGTAGTACACAGATATATCCACAAGCTGAACACAAATACACATAAAATAAGCTTATTAATTATCCATGATTACCCCTAGGCTGTGTGTGTGAAATATTTGAAACAGATAAATTTTGCATTTAGATTTAGTTTCCATCCCTAAGATAATATGTATATACTGGTGTACAGAATTCAAAATACTGTGTTCCAAGCATTTCAGACTAGGAATCCCCACCCTTTAGTTATTTTCTTCTGACATCTGACCAAACAAAGATGCTAGGTCTTCTTTGATCTTGGAGACGAAGACCTAGGCAGTTGACCAGAAAAGTCACAGCTTAGCATAAGCCATCCTAACCTTGACTCCTTGACTAAGAGCAGAAGAGTTTAGGGAATAAATGCATTTATGGAAGTGGAGAGATGTGCTCTAATGTCCCTCTCTCCCCCTTCCTCCCTCCCTCCCTCAGAATTATATGATGCGCAATGCTGTGTTAGCAGCTATGGCCGAGATGATACTCCAGGTTCTAAATGGTGACCAATTAGAAGAATCGGCCCGAGAAACCAGAGATCAGTTCTTGGACATCTTGCAAGCTCATGGGCATGATGTGAACTCCTTTGTTCGAAGCCGTGTTTTACAACTCTTTACCCGAATTGTCCAACAAAAGGTGAACAGTGTTCTCTGTGCTAAAACTCTTAAGAGTTGGGGTTGGGGATTTAGCTCAGTGGTAGAGTGCTTGCTTAGCAAGCGCAAGGCCCTGGGTTCGGTCCCCAGCTCCAGGGGAAAAAAAAAAGAAAGAAAGAAAGAAAAAGAAGAAAAACTCTTAAGAGTCCTCTACATACTTGCCAAGGTGAAGAGAGAATCTGGCTGAGCACTTAGGCAAGCCTGATATAGACAGTGCCTGCTGGATACCAGCAGAGGCAGGAGGCTTAATAGTTTAAAGTCATCCTCAGTCACATAGAAACTTTGAAGACAGGCTGGGCTATATGAGCCCTTGCCTCAAAAAAATTTTTCCCTTTATTTTTATTGTATGGGTATGGGTGCTTTGCCAGCTTGTGTCCATGTGGCGGCCAGAAGAAGGTATCTTACTCCCTAGGTTTGAAGTTACAGATGGTTGCTAGCCATTGTGTGGCTGCTAGGAATTGATCCCAGGCCCTCTGGAAGAGCAGCCAGTATCCTTAACCTTTAGGCATCTCTCCAGCCCCTAAAAACGTTTTGTTGTTATTGCTTTAAAAATAGATGCAGAATGTAGTAACTGCCCCAAAGAAGAGGCTAGACTTGAGATTCTTAGGACCAGTAATAAAAGTCTTCCCTCTGCAAGGACAGAGGTGTCCACTCCAGTTAGGGACTACAGTGTGGTGCTGCTCACATATTATAATCCCACAGAGAAGCTTTGAGTGAGAGCGTGGCTGAGCTTAGACTAACAGTGAGTCCAGCCTCTCTAAGTAGGGCTAGGGTTTTGTGTTGAGCTACGTGAAAGCTGTCCTCCCTGGCTGTGCCCCATAGGCTGCAGTTAATACTGCTAGATTGGAACTGATTTCCTTTCTGCTGTCTAGGCGCTCCCCCTGACCCGTTTCCAGGCAGTGGTGGCCTTAGCAGTGGGACGTCTGGCAGACAAGTCGGTGCTGGTGTGTAAAAATGCGATTCAGCTGCTGGCCAGCTTTCTAGCCAACAATCCCTTTTCCTGCAAGGTAAGGAGCCATGGTGTGTGCAGAAGAGGGGTGAAAGGGAAACAGGGATGGAGTTCTGTCACTTAGTGACACGATATGCATTCTCCCTCAACAGCTTAGTGATACCGACCTTGCTGGGCCACTGCAGAAGGAGATTCAGAAGTTACAAGAAATGAGAGCCCAGAGGCGGACTGCAGCTGCGTGTGAGTGGTCCCTGCCTGGGGAGTCTGCCTTGTTCTCTCACTGTGGTCACAGAATAAGACTCCCTCCCGTTCAGCTGCAGCACTAGACTCAGAGGAAGAATGGGAGGCCATGTTGCCAGAACTGAAGTCTACTGTGCAGCAGCTTCTGAAGCTTCCCCAAGAAGAGACAGAGCAGCAGATTGCCGATGGAGAGACTGCGGAGGAAGTGAAAGGACGCATCCACCAACTGCTTGCCAGAGCTAGTTACAAGTACGTGAAAGAACGGGGTGCTCTGCAGATTGTGTGGATTTAGAGTTAACCTTGAGAGACTTAGGAGTCCTTAAAAATGACTTGACTTAAGTACGCTCCTGCCGGAAGTGATATTTTTACTGTAGTAATGTCTGACCAAATGCATATTCCACAGCTGGTGTTCTACTCTTTGAAATGTTTTAGAAACTACTCGGGAGTTTAGTCTATGGCACAGGCCTGTAATTCCAAGGCCCTGCATTTGGTCCCTAGTGCTTCATACAACTAAACGGACCTAGTATGATGGTATAGACCTGTAACCCAGTGCTCAGGAGGCAGAAGCCGGATGATGCTGCAAGTTTAAGGCCAGCAAGGTCTAAACAGCAAGTTTTCCTCACACCCAGGCCTTTGTAGCAAGACCTTGGCTCCAAAAGATGACAAGGGATGTCGATTGCTCGGTTGCTAGAGGGCTAGCCTCAGATATGAAGGCCTGGCTTCAATTTCCAGCACAGCATAGACCAGTTGCTGTGCCACCTGCCATCTTTCTGTTTTTCTTGCTAGACATGAAACCGAGGAGCTTGCTAAGCCTCTGCTCTGCCCTGCACACCACCCAGCCATGCCCTGTGACTTGTTTTATGGCTACTGGATGTCACTCTGGGGCAGCAGCACTTGTCTACAGTCCCAGGACTAGGGAGTCTGAAGAGGGAGGATTGGGAGTTGAAGGGAAGCCTGGGATACATAATGAGGCCATGGCCGTTTGAAGAACAGAAAAGAGCCTCATTGTGTGGCTAAGCCGTCAAAGTAACAAATTATTGAAGGTCTGATGCTTCCACACATAGCAGGATTTCACACAGATGTTGGAGTAGGGTTTTGGTTTGGTTTGGTTTGGTTTTACATGTAGTTTTGTGTTTACTTAAGGGTGGGATGTTTATGGTACAGCATATGTAAAGGTCGGAGAACAGTTTTGGGAACAGTTCCCTCCATGTGGGGGCTAGGCATTGAGCTCTCTAAGCCATTAAGTCCTATGGTAGGCACCCTTTCCTACTGAGCTCTCTGGCTAGCTCTGGGTTTGTAATTTTAAAAGCTTGTTCAAATCCTTTGAGGACCACAGTAAAGGCTTGGGGTTTGGGGTTTGACTGCCTACTAGGAACTGCTGAGCTTTTTAAGCATGAGACATCCCTTTTCTATAGGGTACTGCATGTAGGGGCTGGATGGAGTCATTAGGTAGGGTCCCGTACAAGGGTTTCAGGGACATGGGTCTAGTGCTAAATTGGTGACAGGCTGCTGTTCTTTTAGACAGGCCATTCTTCTCACTCGAGAAGCTACCAGTCGCTTCCAGGAGTCTGAACCCTTCAGTCACACAGAGCCAGAGGAGAAGGACTTCCTGAATCTCTTGGGTGTCATCTTCAAAGGTAATCCTTTCAGTCAGCAAGCCCAGCCTTGGACTGAAGGAGGCTGGGGGAGTTGACATTTGCTCTGGAAGGGGAGCAGCTCAGTCATAGGGCGCCTTTGCAAACTAGAGAGGTCTGCGGGAATTGAGAAATGAACCACAGTGTTTTAAAACACATTGTAATCTCATACCTTCACATCGTTGAAAGAAATCTCCGAAGGGTGTTGATAGCCACTAGACTCCCAGGTACACTTGAGCAAAACTTTCCCGTACTCTCCAATTCCTAGGCCCTGAAGCTTCCACACACGAATCTCCTAGGCACACAGATCCAGGGCTAACTGGCAGTAAAGACTCTCCTAGTGTGCCTGAGCCTGAGGGGTCCCAGAGGGACGATGAGCTGCTGAAGCAGGAGATGCTGGTGCAGTACCTGCAGGATGCCTACAGCTTCTCCCAGAAGATCACAGAAGCCATTGGCGTCATCAGCAAGATGATGTATGAGAACACAACTACAGGTAGGCCGGGTGCTCTTCAGAAACAGCCCTGCCCGCTCACCTTTGTTATTGGGATAAGACCTCACTCATTTTTTTTTTTTTTCTTTTTTTCGGAGCTGGGGACCGAACCCAGGGCCTTGGGATTGCTAGGCAAGCGCTCTACCACTGAGCTAAATCCCCAACCCGACCTCACTCATTTTTATGTGCGTGAATGTGTACTACATGCAGGGTTGGTGCCTGTGGTGAGCAGAAGAGGGGGTCAGAGATTCTTTGCAGCTGGAATTAGAAATTGTTGTGAGCCACCATGTGGGTACTAGGAATCAAACCTGGGTCTTCTGGAAGAACAGTTCTTAAACCCTGCTCCATCATCCAGTCCCTGATGCCTGCATCATTAAAAGGCAGAGGTTGTTTATCACTGTTGACATTTATAGTTTACTTTGTTTAACAGTGTCACGAGAAGGCGTTCTAGCAGTCATTCTCAGGGACAATGACAATGACCTCTACAGCCATGTTACTGTGTTACCAAGGGTTCTATCTATGAGTATTGTGACATTTGCCAAGTAGATGGGTGATATTTGTGTCTGTTCTCAGTGGTGCAGGAGGTGATTGAGTTCTTTGTGATGGTATTCCAATTTGGGGTACCCCAGGCCCTGTTTGGGGTACGCCGCATGCTGCCTCTCATCTGGTCTAAGGAGCTTGGTGTCCGGGAAGCTGTCCTTAATGCATACCGCCAACTGTACCTCAGCCCGAAAGGGGACTCAGCCAGGTATCTGGGGTTCCTTGTCTTCGTTAACTTTTCTGAGGTCAGCTTCTCACGGGATTTCCTAGTCTTCTGAATGAGGAAGATATTCTAGGGTTGTTCTGAACTCATGGATGGGTCTATACCAGGCTCAGGGTGGACTTCTGCTGGGGTCTGCTCCGAGCACTTATTTAATCTAACAGCCTGTTTGCCAAGTTCTGATTCCCAGTCGTAGTGACCACTGATCTCTGCTGTTCCTGCAGAGCCACAGCGCAGGCCTTGATTCAGAACCTCTCGTTGCTGTTAGTAGATGCCTCCGTCGGGACCATTCAGTGTCTTGAAGAAATTGTAAGTCCCCTTGTTCCTTCTCTCATCCCACACTTACAATTAGTGGCTGTTCCTGTGCGCAGAGATCTGCTCAGCCCCACAAAGAAGTTTAATTAATTGCTTTCCCATTCCCAACTTTATTTTTATTTCCTAGTTTGTTTCCTGTTGGTTTGAGGCAGTTGTCTGACTGTGTAGCCCAGGCTTGCCTCAAACTCATAGTCCTCAGTGTTCAGACTCAGGTGTGTTTGGTTATAGTAAAAAAAAAAAACAAAAAACCACAAAACATATTTAGTAAAATGTAGCATAAGTATCCACCTCCAGAATTGGTGACAGAGGTGAGCAGGATAACAGTGATGCTTAATGTGTGCCTAGCACTGTCCTTAACACCACTGGGCAACAACTCAGGAACAGTTCTTTGTGTAGCTAGGGTGGGAATCTGTGAGGGAGGCTCAGGGAGAGGGAGGGTGACTGGCTGCAGCTAGATTTGCCGCACATACACCATATAAGCTAGTGCTAGAAAAGATGTTCAGCCTCTGCTCAAGGGTAGAGGTCAGGGGCTTACCTCAACATGGTGGTACAAGTCAGCATGGTATGGAAGGTCGGTCAGAGAGACAGAGACAGAATTCTGATAGGAAGTAAGGCAGTGTTCTCTGTGTTCTGACTCAAGGTCATTATTAGACAATGATCCAGTTGAGAGCATGGGCTGCAACTCAATTGTGGAGGCCACTGAATGCCTTCAAGTTAGGGGGTCCCCGGGGTTTGAATGAAGTGGCAGTGACGGCCAGACCTGACTACTGATTGCTACTTTTGTTCCTTTCTGGGGAAAGAGGACCTGGCGGTGGCAAGCGGCTTGGTATTTCCCAGGCTGGCTGCTGCTCAGGACTCCCACAGTAGTCAGGGAAGGGCTGGAGACATGTGCTGAGATGACCCGCCTGTCACACACAAGCCTGCTGGGCATACAGTGGTGAGAGGGCAGACAGGGCCTGCAGAAGCAGCTGTGGGTAGGCGACATGTGACTGACAGGCCGTCAGCATTGCTGGGAAAATGAAAAGGCAAAAGGGACAGTGGCCCTGTCACAGATACATGGACTTGTGCTCACAGTAAGAAATATTCAGCATGCAGTCAGAACTGTGCACCTCATAGAACTCAGAATGTGTGATCTTAGGAAGTGCAGCTTTGAAGAAAGCCATGAAGCAGGAAATAGAGAATGGAGCAAGAAATACTCCTCGCACTCTGTTTACATTTGAGCCTCTTCCTCTTCTACCCCCAAGTGCTAGTTCCATCCAGGTTCTCAGAGTTGTCCTGAGACAGGTAGACCAGGGGACTTTTATTCTGAAGCAGACTTACTGTTCTTCTCTCCTCAGCTTTGTGAGTTTGTGCAGAAGGATGAGATAAAGCCAGCAGTGATCCAGCTGCTGTGGGAACGGGCAACGGAGAAGGTCCCGTGCTCTCCTCTGGAGCGCTGTTCCTCTGTCATGCTTCTTGGCATGATGGCACGGTGAGGCTTGGATCCAGAAAGCAAGCAGAGTGGGGAAGGCAAGGAAAGTCTGAAAGGTCCCTTTTCCTCAGTAATGCAGTCAGCCTAGTTGAGCTGTCATGGGGTCGGCTTCCTGGGTGAAGAGGGTACCTGCCCGCCTGTCTTCTATAGTTAAAGCTCGAGGGATCCAGGAACCTGGCTCTGGGTCAGATCTTTCTGGAGTGCTTCAGAGCTGTAGACATCCCACAGCGGGTGCTGATGCCTTCCTGCATTGGTGTTGTCTGCCACAGAACCCTGCCCAGGGCTGCCTTTAACTCTGCTTTCCTTTCCCTAGAGGAAAACCAGAAATTGTAGGAAGCAACTTAGACACCCTGGTGAAGGTAGGGCTGGATGAGAAGTTTCCACAGGACTACAGGCTGGCCCAGCAGGTGTGCCTCGCCATTGCCAACATCTCGGACAGGAGGAAGGTAGGTGATGTGGGGTGGCTGTGACTCAGCTGAGGGGAGTGGAGAGCTTCCTGTTGGCCTTTCTCACTCTGGCATTCTGTTCTCTTCTTCTCAGCCTTCCCTGGGTGAACGTCACCCTCCCTTCCGGCTGCCTCAGGAGCACAAGTTGTTTGAACGACTTCAGGAGATGGTCACAAAGGGTAAGCTATCCAGAGGGCCTAAAGTAGGTCTGTTTGATTCCTTTCTCCAGAGAGATCAACTTCTCCTTTCTCTCTAGGCTTTGCACACCCAGATCCCTTCTGGATCCCATTCAAAGAGGTGGCAGTGACCCTGACTTACCAATTGGCAGAGGGGCCTGACGTGATCTGTTCCCAGATGCTGCAAGGCTGTGCAAAGCAAGCCTTGGAGAAACTTGAGAAGAATACCACTGAGGGGGACTCCAGTAAGTGGGCAGAGGCCTCAAGGATGGGGTGGGCAGCCAGCCTCTGTTGTGTTTTCCTGAAGGGTCGGGAAGTTCAGCCCACACCATCCCCTTTTGTTGAGGTTGATGATGGGTTGAGTGGCCCATGAGTAAGCAGTGGTCTGGTAGTTGAATGGGACTTGGCTCTTTCCCATCTCTCTATTTTAGAGGAAACAGCCCCTAAGCTCCCCACGTTCCTGCTGATGAACCTGCTCTCCCTGGCTGGGGATGTGGCCCTACAGCAGCTGGTCCATTTGGAACAGGCTGTGAGCGGAGAGCTGGGTCGGCGGCGAGTTCTTCGAGAGGAGCAGGAGCACAGGACCAAGGTCCCCAAGGAGAAGGTGAATGATGGCTAGGGGCACTTTTCTGGTTTCCATGACCTCAGCTCCGGACATGTCTTTCTAGGAATCTCTGTTTCTGTACTAGTAAATGAAGAATCTGCCTCTTTATTCCACTGGGGAAGGTTAGTGTCAACAAAGGTGGCACAGTCTACCCATGCTCTTCCAGCAAGGGGCGTTAGGTACATAGACTGACTGGTGTGACTTAGTGTAAGGTAGGAGCCCCAGCTGAGGAGACACTGCTTGCTTGAACACACACACAGAATACATCCCTCTTACCAGCCTGTGTTGCTGGCCTGTCACCTGGTGGGATCCTGTGTCCTCTCTGTTGGAAGTGTATTTATCTTGCAGACAGATAAGCCAGAGGCTCACAGCAGTTGGGTAAAGCCTGACTTCTGTGACCTTGACCCACTGTCAGGCTGGACAGGATTTATTTGTTTACCATTGCAAATTGGCCACAGTCAATTTGCCTTCAGTGGAAGAGGTGTAGAGACCTGGCTTGGCATCTTAAAAACTTATAAAAGGGACCTAATCATCCCTCTCTCCACTCAAGAACTCTCTCTTTATGGACATACTTGTCATCTGTGGACGGTTTTATAAACTTCATCTTCAGATCTGTTAATGTAAAATAAGTGTTATGCTAGGATAAAAAAATGATGTCTTATGGGTAGAGAGATGGCTCAGAGGTTTAGAGCACTTGAAGAGGACCTGAGTTCAGATCCCAGAGCACACTTGGTGGCTCCTAATCATCTGTAACTCCAGCTCCTGGGAAATCCAGTGTCCTCTTCTGGCCTCCATGTGCAGTGCACACATGTGGTATGATTTACATACATGCCGGGTGAAACACTCATAAAACAAAGAAAATGTTTAAAGTTTGTCTTAAAGCAGGGTGAAGTGGTACACACCTTTAACCCCAGCTCTTAAGAGACAGAGGCAGGCAGAGCTCTGAGTTTGTGGCTAGCCCGATCTACATAAAAGTCCCGTCCCCCCCACCCCCAACCCCCCCGAGCTGGGGACCGAACCCAGGGCCTTATGCTTGCTAGGCAAGCGCTCTACCGCTGAGCTAAGCACCTAACCCCTACATAAAAGTCTTAGGAGAGACTGTAAGAGTCTGTCTCTAAGAAGAAAAACGGTCACCCAAGATCCCTGGCTTTTCTCTCTCTGCAGACCACAAGCTCTGAAACAACAATGGAGGAAGAACTGGGGCTGGTGGGGGCCACTGCTGATGACACGGAGGCGGAGCTCGTCCGGAGCATCTGTGAGAAGGAACTGTTGGATGGTAAGAAAGCCCACTGTATGCCCCTCCCCCAGGTGACACAGTCTGTCCCCAACCTGGACACGCTCTTCCATCAGGCACTCAGGTACTCGCTGCCTTTGTTCCACTGCTGCTTAAAGTCTGCAACAACCCTGGCGCATACAGCAACCCAGAGCTCTCTGCAGCTGCTTCTCTGGCCCTTGGCAAGTTCTGCATGATCAGGTAGGCCCAGGCCGCTTCGTCTCAAGGAAGATGAGGTGTCGCGCCTTCTTGCTTTCCTGACGGTCCTCACTTTGCCCTCAGTGCCCCTTTCTGCGACTCCCAGCTCCGTCTTCTGTTCACCATGCTTGAGAAGTCTTCACTGCCCACTGTGCGGTCTAACCTCATGGTTGCCACTGGGGATCTGGCTATCCGCTTCCCTAACCTGGTGGATCCCTGGACTCCCCATCTATATGCCCGGTAAGAGATCCCTGGACCACCCGAAACCCACTGAGTTCTCTCCTCTGGAGTCCACTAGTGCAGTGAGGCCCTGTCTTCCCCTGGCCTGTGGCACTGGCTTCACTATGTGCGCAGGATTCACCCTGTACAAGCAGGCACTAGATGGACGCTGGAGGCTGAAGCTTCCCTCTAGAATCTCGCCTGCAAGTCTTGCACCGACTCTGACTTCCAGCCTCCAATTCAAAACAGCCTTGACCCTCTTCTAAAACAGCACACAGTGGGACAATAGGTCCTTGTATTGGGCCTTCCTAGTGTCTGTAAGGTACAGACCAGAGCTGAACAGAGCTCGCCATCTCTGACTCGAGCTCTGTTCCTAGCCTCCGAGATCCAGCTCAGCAGGTGCGGAGGACAGCGGGGCTGGTGATGACGCACCTGATCCTGAAGGACATGGTGAAAGTGAAGGGACAGGTGAGCGAGATGGCCGTGCTGCTCATTGACCCTGTGCCTCAGATTGCTGCCTTGGCCAAGAATTTCTTCAATGAGCTCTCCCACAAGGTGAGAGGTGCACCTGGAGCTTTCTGCAGACGACACGCACAGGCCACACTTCTGCCCACCACTCCCTCACTTTCTCTCTTTGTCCTACAGGGCAATGCAATCTATAATCTCCTCCCTGATATCATCAGTCGCCTGTCAGACCCAGAGGGTGGAGTGGGGGAGGAGCCCTTCCACACCATCATGAAGTAAGACTTTAGACCTAGAGGGGTGCGTGCGTGTGTGTGTGTGTGTGTGTGTGTGTCCGTGTCCGTGTATGTGCATGTGCGCACATGTGCACCTCTCTCACAGAGACTTAGGAACCAAACACCTGTAATCCCAGCTCAGATGGATGGATGATGGATGGATGGATGGATGGATGGATGGACGGACGGACGGACGGACGGATGGATGATTGATGGATGGATGGATGATGGATGGATAATGGATGGATGGATGGATGGAATACGGTGAATGAATACGAATGAACTCATGGTCTGGTTTGTGCTAGGCAAGTACTCTTGCCACTGCCTTGAGCTCCAGATGTCCATTTTAGCTGTACTTTTTCCACAAGTAACGTGACCCCCGTTTGCCTGTCTAACCTTATGAGATTGACAGGACTTCTGCATAGTTCTGAGGCTCTTGAATAGAGTGAGGGCTGCCTGTGGGGTGAGTGTGAGGTGAGCACTTAGGAGCAGTCACTAGATGGCAGCGTTCTTTGCATTCTCAAGAAAGGAAAGGAGACTAGAGGGCCGGCAAGGCCATGGTAAAGAGCTCTCTTCTAAAGCAGGACAGAAAAGGCCAGCCTGGGGTTGAGGTGGTGGATTCTGTGCAGGAGCTGAGACAAGGGGTGTCCTGGCCAGTCATACACTCTCTCCTCACAGGCAGCTCCTCTCCTACATCACCAAGGACAAGCAGACTGAGAGCTTGGTAGAGAAACTGTGTCAGCGGTTCCGCACAGCCCGGTATGCTGCCATTTGGGGATAGAAAAGTCTCTGGTGGCACCTCTGGGACCAAACAGACTGTAGGGGGAGGATGTGTGTGTTTCACAAAGTCCCTCCCTCCCTTGTGCAGAACTGAGCGTCAGTACCGGGATCTGGCCTACTGTGTGTCCCAGCTGCCCCTCACAGAGCGAGGCCTCCACAAAATGCTGGACAACTTTGACTGCTTTGGCGATAAGCTGATAGATGAGTCTGTCTTCAGTGCTTTCTTGTCAATTGTGGGCAAACTGCGTCGTGGGGCCAAGCCTGAGGGCAAGGTGAGTGGACCCGGATCACTGGCCCTGTTGGGTTCCGGTGTAGGAAACGGAATCCGCTCTCCCTAAGTGCTCAGAGATCCCTGTCTGGACTTGCTAGCCTCACTACAGCCGTGCAACCGAAGTGACTTAAGGCCAGACCTTTTTTTTTTTTTTTTCTGAGCTGGGGACCGAACCCAGGGCCTTGCGCTTGCTAGGCAAGTGCTCTACCACTGAGCTAAATCCCCAACCCCAGGCCAGACCTTTTTTAAAGGCCATTCGTTTCCTCTTTTATTTATTTTTTAGTGTGCACTGGTATTTTGCCTATGTTTATGTCTGTGAAGGAGCCCAGTGCCCTGGAGTTGGAGCCACAGACAGTTGTGGGTGCTGAGAACTAAACACAGGTCTTAACCACTATGCCGCCCCCCCCCCCCCCAGCCTCAGTAAAGGCCATTTTCTACTTGCGATAGGGTCTTGCTATGTAGACCCAGCTGGCCTCAAACTAACAGAGATTCCCCTGCCTCTGTCTCCAGTGTGCTGGTAGTAAAGGTGTACCCCCATGTTCGGCACTAGACTGCTTCTTTAGAGTGGTCTCATGTTTAAAGTAACACTGAGTTCCCATCTGCCTGTCCCACACCCTCATGGCCTCTACCCCATCACCTTATCCTCGGTACGTGATCCTACAATCTACATTGACTGGGATGAAGGAATGAGATTGACAGATCAGCATCCAAAGTCCACTCACTGAATCCAGTGGCACATTCTTGCCACTAGTGTCATACTGGGCATTTTCAGGACTGTGAGGTCACCTCACTCCCCACCCTGTGGTGGTATCAGTCAGTTGGAATCACAGTTTCAGAGTTTGTTTCTTTAACTTGCTGTATCTTTCATGGCTGCTTTTTAAATAGGGAGATAATGCTTCCGACCCCGTCTTTACCTTTTTCTCCAGGCTGTAATAGATGAATTTGAGCAGAAGCTTCGTGCCTGTCACACCAGAGGCATGGATGGAATAGAGGAGCTTGAAACTGGCCAAGGAGGCAGCCAGCGGGCCCTGTCTGCCAAGAAACCCTCCGCCGGTGTGAGAGGCAAGCCCACGCTGGGCCCCACAGGCAGTCCCCTCTTTTCTTTTTTTTCCTTTGTGGTTTGTTTTTGGTTTTGAAATCATGTCCCTCTGCATATTCCAGTCTCAAGGCAACAGCCTCTGACTTCTGTAGACTCAGACAATGACTTTGTCACACCTAAGCCTCGACGTACCAAACCCCGTCGTCCACAAACTCAGCAACGCAAGTCCCAGAGGAAAGCCAAAGTTGTCTTCTCAAGTGACGAGTCCAGTGAAGATGGTAAGATACACCCTCCCAACAGGACAGCTGCTTGTGTGGGGTCTCCAGCCGGGCTTGCCTGGCTGTGGATTCATTCTCCCTGGCAGTGTCTTCCCCACTGTGCAGCTGCTGGGCTGACTTTCACTCTGTGTGTGTGTTTGTGGTGTGTGTCCAGATCCGTTTTGCCCCATCTTTATGACTCAGCGTTTGTTCCTATAATTCTTTGAATAGAACTTTCAGCGGAGATGACCGAAGAAGAGACACCCAAGAAAACCACCCCCATCCGCAGAGCATCTGCGCAAAGACACAGGTCCTAGGAGCTGCCTTTGCCTATTCCCATCCCTGCTGTGCAGGGTATCTTACTGAATGATCGAGAATTCAACGCCCCCCCCCCTTGGAAAATACTTGTTGCCTCCTTGTTTTTAACATGTAAATGGTCTTTTCGAGCAAGGCCTTTCTCTTAGAGCCCCTGACTGCTACTTTCCAAGATCCAATCACCATGTTTTCTAGTGAATAAATGTTTTTATATACTTTTAAGCATTCTGGCCGGCTGGTCTGTTCCATTATTAGGCAGCAGATAGCAGTCCAGAGAGAGAACCCCAGGCATCCTGAGCCATCTCTGGACCTTCATGGACCCTGTGGTGCTTCATCTTTGCACAACTGCTGAGATTTGCTGTAGAGAGTTCTGTGGTTTCTAGGTTCACATAAGCACTTCTCAGCCTGGGGGTACTTTGCACCCCAGAACACGTTTGGCAATATCTAGAGACCAGGGGTGGGAGAGATGGCTCAGCGATTAGGAGCACTTACTGCCCTTCCAGAGGTCCTGAGTTCAATTCCCAGCAACCACATGGTGGCTCACAGCCATCTGTAATGAGATCTGGTGCCCTCTTCCGGTGTGTCTAAAGACAGCTATATAATAAATAAATAAATCTTTAAAAAAAAAATCTAGAGACCTATTTCTTCTGCCCACCTTGTGGGGCAGGGGCTGCTGTAGGCACCCAGTCAGTCAGAGCCTAAGGAGGAAGACTCCTTCATCCATAGCACTCCCAACACAGCATGTCGGGACTGTGCAACTAGAGGTGCTGCTCTAGACCTGCGGTTTGTTTCCTGTGTGCCACACCCCATCCCAGAAGACTGGCAAATGAGTCAGCCTGGCTGGTGGCAGAGATCATGCCATTAGCTCTGTTGGTGACAAGGTCCACCTCCCAAGAGTCAGTCCTCCACTATGCTAAGGGGTCTCTCGCTCAGCTGCAGGCCCAGGCTGTGCTATGTGCTGCCCACCTTCCCCAAGCCCTTAATCTGCTGAGTCACTTGGAGCAGGAGGCAGGACTGTTGTTTCCGCTGTCATGACAACAGCACAGTGCAGCTGAGCCTCTCCCTACCTCTTGGTATGGAAAGAGTAATGACAGGCGTGAGGCAGAAGAAGATGCACCTCAGAAACACTAGGTTAGGGGTGGACTGTGGAAGGGCTCTTGAGACCTCTGGGTAGGAAAAGGGTTAACTCGGTGGATAGAGCCTCAGTAGGAAGACAGAAAAGGGACAGCTGAGTCTGAGATGCCTGTCTCCCCAGCACTGCACTGGGGCCACTCCTACCCTTTCCACCCTGTTTTTGGCCTGCTCCCTGCTCATGAAAAGCCTAGGCATGGACCACACAGCTGTCAGTCTAAACACAGCTTTGGCTCTGGGGCCCCAAGGAGGTAGGGCAATCCCAGAAGGGCAAGGAGCCAGGACTAGATTTGGGGTGCAGCCCAGCGTGCTCCCTGCCTTTTAAGCAAAGGTTATCACCAGGCCAGCTAAACTTAGCAATAGGCTCTTCAGCTAGAAGTGCAGGGGGCTGGTCTCAAGTTGCACTGGGCTAGCAAAGAAGCCCCAGAGTCCCCCTGGCCCGCACCTGCTGATGGCCCGCACCTCCCAATCAACCCCTTCCACCCTTTCTAGCCTCCCTACCCTGCAAAGCAAACAAGTCCTTTTCTCCCTCCACTGTGCAAAGAGGCTAGGGGTTGCCTGTTCTGGCTCGGGATACTTCCCTTCTGCTTTCTTCCCTTTCTGATCTCACCCTGCTTCCACGAGGGCAGCCAAGGAAAGAGAGTCCTTGGCTCCTGGGCCAGTCAGCAGGTCGCCTGGATGGGGAGGGACTTCCGCCCTCACGTCCCAGCTCTCCACCCTGGGGCTGCGGTGGGTGAAAGGGACAGTGTCTCCAATCCTGGGCGGTACAACTCAGGTTCCGGGGAGGGAAGGCCTCTGAGCCTCCTCCAACCCAACCCTCAACAGGGATGCTTACCCCGGGGCCCCGGTATAGGTTCAGCAGGTAAACTCAGGGAAGTGTTGTCTCAATCAGGTTTCCAGACTGCAGGGGATCCCCGACCTATGGCGTAGGAATCTCCTTTTCAAGCCTCTAGTCACTTCCTTGCTTTCACATCGCGGTACACAAGCCAGGACTCTGGCCTAAGAGATAGAAGCCAGGCGGTGGGGAGAGAGGAAAATGGGGCTGCGAAGGGCCCCCACCGGAGGAAAAGTGCCCCCCCCGTCCCTCCCCCAGCCTTTTCTTCTGCTCCTTTTTTCGGGGCGGGGGGGGCGTGCTGTGTCACTACCGAAGAACAACGAGAAGATCCTCAACTTCTCCTAAGCCTTTTCACTAATAGGGAGAAGTTCGATGGGGCAGCCTTGGGCAGACCCACACTTCTGCTCCATTTCCCTGGTTCCTGCAGCTCTCAGATTCTCCCATTTTATTCGGGAAGCAGCTTTCTGGTTTCTGGGTCCTGGATGTCCTTGGTGCACACTCCAAGGACTCCTCGTCCTTAATCCATAGTCTGTATTCCCTGAGTCCTATCCTGGGAACCCTCATCCGGTCACTTCCTCGGCGGGACAATCTCAGCTCCCCTCCCCCTCTCAGGTCGGAGCCCACACGCTTGGTGCGTGCACATTTCAAAAACGAGGCGGGTCCAAAAAGAGGGAGGGGGGGAATGAGAGAGGCCCAGCTACTCGCGGCTTTACGGGTGCACGTAGCTCAGGCCTCTGCGCCCTTGAGCTGGGACTGGATGAGCCGAGCGGGAGGCGGGGCGCGCGTCATCAGCTCCCCCCACCATCCAGTTCCTATAAATACGGACTGCAGCCCTCCCTGGTGCTCTCTGCTCCTCCCTGTTCTAGAGACAGCCGCATCTTCTTGTGCAGTGCCAGGTGAAAAAGAAAAGAAAAAAAAGGACTGGGCCGCAGGAGGCCGGAGACGAATGGAAATTAGGAATGGGGGGAAGGACGCTGTACGGGTTTAGGGGCGCTGGTGCGAGGTCCGGAAGCCGAGCCCAGGCTCCGCATTGCAGAGGATGGTAGAGGACGTGATGGGGCATGCGGCGGGAATGGAGGCGGGTGGGGGGAGGGGACTGGCCACGCTAATCTGACTTTCTTCTCCCGCAGCCTCGTCTCATAGACAAGATGGTGAAGGTCGGTGTGAACGGGTGAGTTCCAGGGCGGGGCCCCGCTCCGTTGCGCATGCCGGTCTGGCTAAATTCGGGGCTGTGCTGTAGCGTGCGGGGAGGTGGATAGGGTGGCCGAAGTACCCAAGGAGACCTCAAGGTCAGCGCTCGGACCTGGGGAAGGCTCGCACTTAACGGGACCCCAGCTGTTGCTCCCCTTGTAACTCCGCCTTTGCTGGGGAGCGGCCCGGAGTCTAAAGTAGCAGGAGCACCCCCGACACTGGCGCGCACCCGCTCAGGATCCGACCCGTAATCCCCAGGCTGGGGCTTCTTTCTTTACTTTCGCGCCCAGAGGAGTCACGTGCCAGAAGGGGAGCCCCTCCCCCATCGTCCCCTTCCTCAGGGTCGGTGGCACGGGGGTGTGAGGTGCATACCTTTGCGCATCTTCTAAGGGCTTCATTTATGGTAACTGGCCGCCGCCATGTTGCAAACGGGAAGGAAATGAATGAACCACCGTTAAGAAATCTTCCTTCGGCCTTCCTCATTCTTAGCTTGTGACTAACTTTCTCATTCCTCTCAGCTGGGTGGAGTGTCCTTTATTCTGTAGGCCAGGTGATGGATGGCAGGGTTTCCGTGCTCTCATTAGAGCTCTACTATACAATCCGTCTCTCGTCAGCCTTTATAGGCCTCCAGCCTTATTTCCCTCGGGCATAACTTATATTCTAGATTGTTCTCTGGAAGTCGAAGTGCATTTACAGAGGTCTACTTGGCCTCCCAGCCCCGGAGGTGCGGTAGCAATGGCGTAGTGCCGAGCCCGGGGGTGGGGTGGGGAGCTGAGTCATGATGGTCCTGAAAAGAAATTTTCTGCCACAAAATGGCTCCGGTGGTAGCAGCCCCCTCCCTCCAGGGCCTCCACTTCCATCCCAGCTCAGCACTGACCCAAACCCTATAGGCCAGGATGTAAAGGTCACTAAGAGGATTGGGTGTCTCTGAGCCTCAGGATCCTACCCTTTTCCCCAACCCATCCTCCAGAAACCAGATCTCCCCATTCCGCCCTGATCTGGGGTTAAATTTAGCTGTCTGACCTTTCTGTATCTGGGGTCTGAGCTGGGCTCTCTGCCCTGTTCATCCCTCCACACATCTGTTGCTCCTGCTCCGATTTTTTTTTTTTTTTTTTTTTTTTTTGGCCGGGAAAGACAGGTGTTTTGCAAATGAGTCCTGGGATTAGGGCTGGAAAATCACTGGTTTTCTTGATCTTTCCCCCAGAAAGGGACTTGGAGGAAGCAGGTGGGCTGGCCCTGTCCTGCTCACTCTGACCTTTAGCCTTGCCCTTTGAGCTGCTGATGAATGAGTTCTCTCCTGTCCGGGAGTGTAGCCTGAAGTCCAGCCATGCTGGAACCGGCTTCCCAGGCCTGTGTGGTGGGGGTGATGAATACCATGTGCCAAGCTTGTACCCAGACCGGGGCAAACCGCCACTTCTTAAGAGACTTAAAATGACTTTGGGGTGCCGGGCAAGGCTGTGGGCCTAATCACCTCTTGGACAGGAAAGGAACCTCCACTTTATAGCTGCTATAAAAGTCCTGCCAGCCCTGGGTGGCTCAAGGAATATAAAATTAGATCTCTTTGGACTTTCTAGGGAGGGAACATTCTATATTTGGGTTGTACATCCAAGCATTCAACCGGCTTTATTAAAGGAAATTCTGGACAAAACATGAACTTCCTGCTGCTTACGTTTCTGATGCTGTACTGAATCAGCGTAAGAACTTGCACCTTTTTGTGATGCGTGTGTAGCGGGCTGCTGTAGGATCTCCACGCCCATGGTGCAGCGATGCTTTACTTTCTGAAGAACATGCGTTGGCCCAGGGCTGACTACAAACCCAGGAGGGGTTCACTGATCCCAACTAACTCGCCTATTTCTTGCCTCAGATTTGGCCGTATCGGACGCCTGGTTACCAGGGCTGCCTTCTCTTGTGACAAAGTGGACATTGTTGCCATCAACGACCCCTTCATTGACCTCAACTACATGGTCTACATGTTCCAGTATGACTCTACCCACGGCAAGTTCAACGGCACAGTCAAGGCTGAGAATGGGAAGCTGGTCATCAACGGGAAACCCATCACCATCTTCCAGGAGTACGTATGGAAACATGCACAGGGTACTTCGAGGAGATGGTAAGGGGCGGCATTAACTCTGTCCTGTTCCCCGCCTGTAGGCGAGATCCCGCTAACATCAAATGGGGTGATGCTGGTGCTGAGTATGTCGTGGAGTCTACTGGCGTCTTCACCACCATGGAGAAGGCTGGGGTAAGTGGCCAGGAAGCTGGAGGTAAGGGGAACCCTTGATATGGGTGCAACCTCCAAACTGAAGAGCTGAGTCTGAAATCAACTTCTCCTGCACAGGCTCACCTGAAGGGTGGGGCCAAAAGGGTCATCATCTCCGCCCCTTCCGCTGATGCCCCCATGTTTGTGATGGGTGTGAACCACGAGAAATATGACAACTCCCTCAAGATTGTCAGCAATGCATCCTGCACCACCAACTGCTTAGCCCCCCTGGCCAAGGTCATCCATGACAACTTTGGCATCGTGGAAGGGCTCATGGTATGTAGGCAATGGAGACAGCTCATGCATGAGTGGACCTTTCTTTGAAGATGTCCCTTTGGGTAGGAGGGCTGCCCTGCAAGACCTCACCCATTGCCTCTATGCTTTCTAGACCACAGTCCATGCCATCACTGCCACTCAGAAGACTGTGGATGGCCCCTCTGGAAAGCTGTGGCGTGATGGCCGTGGGGCAGCCCAGAACATCATCCCTGCATCCACTGGTGCTGCCAAGGCTGTGGGCAAGGTCATCCCAGAGCTGAACGGGAAGCTCACTGGCATGGCCTTCCGTGTTCCTACCCCCAATGTATCCGTTGTGGATCTGACATGCCGCCTGGAGAAACCTGTACGTAGGGGGAGAGCTGGGTTTGTTTTGTCTATGGTATGGTGGTGACTTGGGGCAAGAGCAGTCATCTTTGGTTTTGCCCTTACAAGGCCAAGTATGATGACATCAAGAAGGTGGTGAAGCAGGCGGCCGAGGGCCCACTAAAGGGCATCCTGGGCTACACTGAGGACCAGGTTGTCTCCTGTGACTTCAACAGCAACTCCCATTCTTCCACCTTTGATGCTGGGGCTGGCATTGCTCTCAATGACAACTTTGTGAAGCTCATTTCCTGGTATGTGGGGACCGCAAGCCTGGCTCTTGAGAGTAACTGAAGGTTTGGTGCCCTCTGGTGGCCAGCTTAGAAAAGAAGCCCAAACTAACCGTTGTCTCAATCTGTTCTAGGTATGACAATGAATATGGCTACAGCAACAGGGTGGTGGACCTCATGGCCTACATGGCCTCCAAGGAGTAAGAAACCCTGGACCACCCAGCCCAGCAAGGATACTGAGAGCAAGAGAGAGGCCCTCAGTTGCTGAGGAGTCCCCATCCCAACTCAGCCCCCAACACTGAGCATCTCCCTCACAATTCCATCCCAGACCCCATAACAACAGGAGGGGCCTGGGGAGCCCTCCCTTCTCTCGAATACCATCAATAAAGTTCGCTGCACCCTCTTCTTGTGTGTGAATGCAGTGTTGTGGGGGTTATGGGCAGGTGAAGGAGGCTCCATTCGGTTTTGTGCACATATCTTTATTGGCTCTGCCATCCAGCTGGGTGCTAGAGGTCCAGGGCTACATTCTAACCGAGTGCCAGCCCAGGCCGCCTGTCCAGACACCTGATGTGTCTGGCAGTGTGGAGGGTGGGGCTTGACACTGGAACAGAAGGTGCAGTCTTTGAACAGCACTGACTTTCAGAGCTTGCTGCTCTTGAGAAAGATCTGTGTCCTTTATCTGCAAACAAAGGTTAATTGTACCCAGCTCTCAAAGTCTCCAGATGTTAAATTAGGTAAAGTTGGAAGGGTGCCCAGTACAGTAGGACTAATTGTGTCCATGAAGAGGGAAGGTCCCTGCTGAGCTGTTCACCTGTCTTCAGGTGTGGGCACTTGAAGGTGCTTTGGTTCTGGGGCAGTGACTAGCCAGCGCTCACTGTTGGTTGGGAATGAAATGAAGGTGCATTACACGGTGACTCGACTCAACGCCTTCATTGCTTTCAAAGGTCCCATTCAAATGTCAGCTCTGCATAGCCTCTCCTGGGAGATCCTAGCTCCCTAGGACCAGGGACATTGTAACCTTTTGGTTTTGTCAGTGACAGCCATGGAGGCATTCCCTCAGCTGGTCACTGAGGAGACACCCTGAGCACCCCTAACCTTGTGCAGGCCACACCCAAGTGTGGCAGCAGCTTCATCTCAGTGGCGACCTGGCCCAGGCACTGGACTTCCCAAAGGCACAGCCATGTTCACTGCAGTGGGCAGGTGGGCAGCTAGCTGTGAGCATGTGCAGTGTCCACGCCCTCAAGGCCTTCCTAGGGAGCAAGGTCCTATCCAAAGGTACATGCGGAATCTGTTTCACATGAGTGCCTAGGCCAGTTAGCACCAGTACAAAACCCAAGGAAAACAGGCAGGTCCCATAACCACATTCCTTACAAATGGAAAAGGGAGGCTCCAAGTGTGCTGGCAGCATTCCAAAGATGGAGAAGTAGCAGATACCCACATGTGAGGAAGGCAGGAGTGCCCCAATGTGTTGGGAGTTGTACAGGGGGTGGGGCCGAGCCTAGCTCCAGACACCCCAGAACCCTGGAGAGGACAAGCCAGGGCCAGGCTTCATGCGGTGGCACAGAAGATGGTCCTCTGCAGACCCACACCCCTGCCCCAGAGAGCTCTGGGGCACCAGGCCCTGGTTCCTATCTCATGGAGCTGTCAGATGAGACATCTCGATCGGAGTCCTCAGTCTCGCTTGGCGGCGGCGGCGGGTCGCTAAGCGGGACCGCAGTGAAAGCAGGAGACTTTCTAGAAAGAAATACCAGTTGTCACCTTGGGGCAAAGCAGGAAAGCTCCTGAGACTTCCAAACTTGCTTTCTCTGGCCTTATCTTTTGAGGTACAGGGGGATGACAGGCAAGGACGGGGGAGGGAAGGAAAACTTGTTTTCAACTTGATGGGAGGAACAGTTTCGCTCTTTGGGACTCAGAGATCAGAAAAGTCTGAAGTCACAGCATGGAGATGTTCCCTGAGCCACACTAAGGCCCTAGCTTCTTATCCAGCAGTAATTCGGTGTGCGGGGGGCTGTGGGGACTGTAGGAGGTGAGACTGGGGGAGTATGGGGGTTTAGGGGGCTGTTTCACTCTGTTGTCACTGCTGACCCCAAATTCCTGGGTGCAAGCAATCCTCTTGCCTTCAGTTGATTTTCTTTTTTTTTTTAATTTATTTTATTTATATGAGTACACTGTAACTGTTTTCAGACATACCAGAAGAGGGCATCAGATCCCATTACAGATGGTTGTGAGCCACCATGTGGTTGCTGGGAATTGAACTCAGGACCTCTGGAAGAGCAGTCAGTGCTCTTAACCGCTGAGCCATCTCTCCAGCCCCTCTTGCCTTCAAAGTGGCTGGGGTGGCCACAAACCCAGTTAGCGTGCTCACCATACAATGCAATTTGGGGGGTCGGGTTGGGTTGGGTTTTTTGTTCTCTTTGAGATGAGTCAGTTTGCATTCCTGCCTGGCCTTGAACTCCTCACAGAGGCGAGGCTGGTCTAGTACTTGTGGCAATTCACCTGCCCGTTGCTTCTGTGCATCTGAATGATAGGTATGCGCTCATAAGCCTGACTTAACTGCCATTCCTTGGATTTTTGTTTGTTGTTGTTGCTGTTTGGTTTGTGTGGGACAAGGTTTTACTGCTGTCCAGAACAGCCTAAAACTCATGACAATCCTTCTGCCTCCGCCTTCCAAGACTGAGACTGCAGACATGTACCGCTAGGCCTGGTTTAGAGATTTCTAAAAAAATCTTAGTGTGTGTGTGTGTGTGTGTGTGTGTCTGTGTGTGTGTGTGTGTGTGTGTGTGTGTGTGTCTGTGTGTGTGTCTGTGTGTGTCTGTGTGTGTGCTAGACAGGCTAGACAAGGACTCTACCACTGAGCTATATTCCAAAACCCCAGATTTACTCTTAAACAAGGTCAAACAGCTAAACTGTGATTTGGATTTGGATAATCCTGTCCCTCTATTTCTTTGCTCCTTGCCAGGTTTGGGCTCTCAGACCCTCAGAGTTGGGCACTAGTCGGTTTCATCTGACGGCCAAGGCAGGGAGAGGAAGCTTCATTCTAGGCCACACCTACAGGGACTCCCAAGGACAGCTGGACATAAAGATGTGACCTGGTCACTCCCACAGGCCACTGGGGCCTGTCCAGCCTTCTTCCCTGGGAGACAGCCACGCCACTCAGGGCGGCCCTTACCGGTCTCCGGACTGTGTGATAAGGCGGCGGCAGGTCTCCATCTGCACGTCCAGCCCCCGCTTCATGCTGCACATCTCCATGTACTCATGCAGGTGCCGGTTCATGTCGCTCTTGGCCGTGGCCAGCTCCAGCTGCGGTGAGGTGGGGTCAGGGAGGGCCAAGCAGCTCAGAAAACAAGCAAGCTTCCATCGCCTGCTTCCCCGGGATATGGAAGTGGGGGAGGGGCGGCAGCAACTGGCACTCTAACTTCAGGCCCTCACTCTGGCGAGGCAAGGGCTCAGGACGGTGCCCCACACTCAAGCCTTTCTGGGAATCTACTCCTACTGCTACCCAAGAATCAGCCAGATGTCTGAGTTCTCTGTAAAAGCATGGTGAGTGGGGGAGCACAGCCTTCACTCCAGCACTCAGGCTGAGGCAGGAGAGTCATGACAGTAAATCTTAAACCTGGTCTCAAAAAGGGGGAAGGAGGGCACGCCAAAGGGCTCAGTGGATAAGGTACCTGCCACATCTGCCAATCTGCATTTGATGCCAGGGACCCACATAGAAGAAGGAGAAAACCAACTCCAAATTGTTCTCTGACCTCCACACCTGCACCATGGCATGTGCACACACACTTGTGCGCACACGCAAATGTACAGACACACACACACACACATACACGCGTGCGCACACACACACGCACACACAAATGTACAGACACACTCACTCACACATACACGTGTGCACACACGCGCGCACACACACGCGCACACACACATGCATACACACATGTATACACACACACACACACACACACACACACACAGAGGCTCAGACTGTAGCTCGGCTGGCAGAGGGCTTGCCTAGCCTGCAACGGAACCATACTTTGATCCCCAGCATCCCGTAAGCTGGACCTGGTAACACACATCTGTAATCCCAGCACTAATCAGAAGTTGCAGGTAAGTCTGTTCTAAAGCAAGTTTGAGGCCAGTGTGAGCTACATAACTCTGTCTAAAAAAAAAGCCTGCCGCTGCAGCTGTGAAGGGTTTTGCCTCAGTGGGCCTTGGCTTCAATCCCCAGACCCACAAAAGGAAAAGGCGAGAGTAACAAGGAAAGGGTGTCAATGTACGCACAATGGTGTGACTTCACCCCCATGAACAGAAGCGGGCCATTGGGATGCTGCACTCCTAGGGTTTCTCTAGCTCAGCTCACCGTGCTTCTGTGTGCTGCACCTTCCTCACTGACTTGGGAACTCAGTTCCTTTAAGGCAGCAGTTCTTAACCTGTGGGTTGCGACCCCTTTAGGGGTTAAATATAGGATACTCTGCATATCAATATTTACATTACAATTAAGTGAGGACACTGTAGCTGCCTTCAGACACACCAGAAGAGGGCATCAGATCTCATTACAGATGGTTGTGAGCCACCATGTGGTTGCTGGGAATTGAACTCAGGACCTCTGGAAGAGCAGGCAGTGTTCTTAACCGCTGAGCCATCTCTCCAGACCTACATTACAATTCATAACGGTAGCAAAGTTACAGTTATGAAGCAGCAATGCAGCAATTTTATGGTTGGAGGTCACCACAGCATGAAGCGCTGTATTAAAGGGCTGCAGCATCAGGAAGGCTGAATCCCACCGCTTTAAGGGCAGACGGTTCCTGCTCATCTGTCCATCTTTGCCACCGAGCCTTCCCTCTATTGAAGCTAATTCACTGTCAAATAATCCCAAGCCTCAATGCAATGGAGGGAGCCTAGCTTCTGTTTACAGCATTCCATTCTGCTTCACTTTCTTACTTATATGCAGCTCCCCCACATTAGAGAGACTTCCCATCTGAGTGATTACAAGGTGCATCCTGATATCAGAATTTTCCCCACAAAAGAAATGGGGTCTCTGTATCAAGAAGTCTCCCTCCTAGAGCTGACTCTGCAGCTGGGTTTAAAGGCAGCAAAAAAAAGTAGGCTGAGGCGGAAAAGTATCTAGGCCAGAGACACTCCACGGCCTCTCTTTGTCTTTGATACAAAGACCAGGGGCCCGATGGGGGAACCAAACTGCTGTGCGGAGATCTACTTGGCTGCCCGAGGGCAAAGACAGGGCAGAAGAGTGGCCTTGAAGCTGTGGATGGGCTGTGCGAAGCCACCCGGAAAAAAATGTGAAGTGGACAGGGTGGGGGTGGGCAGAAAGAAGGAAGTGAACTACAGGAGCAGACAAGGGGACAGCAGGACACTGGCATTCTGGGTCATCTGCTGGACAGCTGGGTGGTACGCCACAGAGGAGATGGCTCAAAAGGCATGCGTGTTTCCACAACAGACAGCCATTTGTGAGAAAAATGATCCTGAAGATAAGAGGCCAGCTGCCACCTACACACACACACAGACACACAGACACACACAGACAGACACACACACACACACACACACGCATACACACACATACACATACCACACAGGTACACACACCACACAGACACATACACCACACACAGACACACACATACCACATACACACATAGACACACACACACATGCATACACACACATACCACACACACACAGACACACACACACGCATACACACACATACACATACCACACAGACACACACACATACCACACAGACACACACACCACACAGACACATACACCACACACACACACACACACAGAGACACACAGAGACACACAGAGACACACACATACCACACAGACACAGAGACATGCACACACACACACACACACACAGAGACACACACAGACACACACATACCACACACACACACACAGAGACATGCACACACACACACACAGACACACATACCACACAGATACACACACACAGACACAGACACAGAGAAACACATACCACACACACACACACACACACACACACACACACACGCACACGCACACGCACATACAATTATACAATTCCAGGTCAGAGATCAGCTGCTATCCACACATACAAATATACCCCACCCCCATCCCCACCCCCAGTTTGGTCTCTCAAAGCAGAAGGCAGTACTACCAGCCATGTCTGAGTGTCCTAGGTCACTCTGATTTGCACATTGAAGGGGAAGTGCACATTCTAGGAAACGCCTTCAACAAGTCATTCCCCCAAACTTCAGACTCAGTGTGGGAGATCAGAGTGGAAAAGGCAGGGAGGGGTGGAGGTAGATGGGAGCGATGAAGGGGTGGGGCCGTGGAAGAAAACTCCACCCACCACTCAGCGGCACCACTCAATAATGGGGGGGGCTGGTCTAGCACTATCTCAATCACCCTGAGATCAAAGGTCACACAGACAGATGCCCTAGGTGAGGTATCTGCCACCAAGGCTGCCGAGGGAACTTCCTGTGCCTTTCTCAAGCCATTCTCCCAGGAAAGGACAGAAGTCATGCAACTTAGGAACAGCATCAAACATGTTTCTGAATTTTTGGGGGGTGGGGAGGTGGGGGTTTGTCTGTGGCCCTGGATGTCCTGGAAGCAGCTCTGTAGACCAGGCTGTCCTCAGACTCATAAAGATCCTCCTCCCAGTACTGGGGCTAAAGGCATCACCACACGCCCTACTTCATGTCCTAGGATCAAACCCGGGCTCAGGCATGAAGGTAGGCAGCAGGCATTCTACCAAGGGAGTGCGGTCCCAGCCCAGGTGCTTTTCCTCTCACCAGATCATGTTTACATCTGGTCATTTGTGGGCTAAGGGATGAACCACAGAAGGAGTACGGGGTCACTGCGCTAAGACTCCTACCTACTGACAGAAGGAAAAAAAGACCAAGCCTTAAATCTACCATCTGTAAGAGGTAGGCACAGGGCTAGAGAGGTGGCTCAGCCGTTAAGAGAACTGACTGCTCTTCCAGAGGTCCTGAGTTCAAATCCCAGCAACCACATGAGGGCTCACAACCATCTGTGATGGGATCTGATGCCCTCTTCTGGTGTGTCTGAAGACAGCCACAGAGTACTTATATTTAATAAATAAATAAATCCTTAAGGAGGCGATGGAGGAGATCACTTGTCCCAGGCAAAGCTTAGCTGGGTGGGCCTCTGGGTTAAAAAACAAAAGATCTGGTTTTGCTCAGAGTAGCACGGCTATCTGACATATGCGGGGACACTGCAGACTCGGGAAGTTACTTCCAAAATTCCTTCTCAAAATACAAACAGGGTGAGCCCCGCAGGCATGGGAATACACCTCAGGGCTTGCAGGGAGCCCAGTGGCAGAAGTCTCCTGCCTCATTGCCATATCAGTGTCTGAGACACAGCCCTGATGATGGCAACCTCCTTCCTGCTGCTGACAAAGCTGCCTGCAGTCTAGCAGGACAATCTAAACCCCAGCTCCACCACCATTCATAAATGATGCCCCAAGACTCAAAAATAAAAGAGGAGACTCCTCCAGGAGCTCCAAGGCTGAGCCAAGGAGACAGGAGACCCTCAGAGTGCTGCGGTATTTAGGGTGTTCCCAGTAATAAACACACATACTCTGCCACGTTAACCTGCCAGATCCCGTCCTAAGAGCCTCACATCTCCCTCTATCTGATAATCCTAATAACCCTGCCTGCTAGGAAAGATTATGAACATCTCTATTGGACAAATAAAGAGACAGGTCCACCCTTAGCATGGTAGAAAACATCTCTAACCCTTGCAGCCTGAGGCAAGAGGATTGCCCCAAGTTTGACTGACTACACACAAAGACCCTGTCTGGGTGGGGCTTAGATGTAAGAACTATTTACTAGCAGGAATGGCTTTGTCAGTCCCTGCTCTTGTGAAGGATCTGAGTTTATTTTCCAGCACCCATGTCAGGTTCAGTCACCTGTGAGCTCTGGCTCCTGGGAATCTAATGCCCACTTCTGGCCAACAGGGAAGGGAGGGGGGAAGAGAGAGAGAGAGAGAGAGACAGACAGACAGACAGACACTGACTGAGAGGGTGGGGGCAGGAAAGGAAGGCAAGTAGGCAGACCGGATGTGTGCCCACGTGTGTGAGAGAGCCCATATCAAAAGAATGAAGGAGCTGGCTGAGGTATTCCTCACTCAGTGTGAGGCTAATGGCACAGCATGAAGACCTGAGTTTGATCCCAAAACCCATTTAAAAAAGAAGCTAGGGCTAGAGAGGTGGCTCAGAGGTTTAGAGCATTGTTTGCTCTTCCAGAGGTCCTGAGTTCAATTCCCAGCAACTACACAGTGGCTCACAACCATCTATCCTGGGATCTGATGCCTTCTTCTGGCATGGAGGTGTACAAACAGAGCACTCATATAAAATAAATAAGTAAATCTTAAAAAGAAGAAGAAACTAGTCCTAGTAGAACACCACTTGCAATCCCAAAACTAAGGATGGACAGACAGACAGATGCCTCAGGATCCCTGGCCAGCCTAGCCTGCTCAGCATGTTCCAGGCCAGTGAAAGGCCTTATCTCAATTAAAACCAAAACCAAAACAACCTTAACCACACTCAACACCACCCAGGTTTGTTTCAGGCCTCCACACATATATATGTACACACACACACACACACACACACACACACACACACACACACACACACACGAAAAGGAAGAAGACCCAAGGAAGGATAAAAAGCTGGTCAGTGCAAAGCTGGATTAACGTTTACACCTATAATCCTACCACATGGGAGGTGGGGGCAGAAGCACCAGGAGCTTGAGGCCAATTCAAACAACAGGACAGGATCTTGCAAAGAAAGGGAGAGGCGGGGATCGGGGAGGACACTCAGAAAGAACAAGAGAACCTGGGCAGTGGTACATGCACACTTAATCCCAGGAGAGGAAGAGTAAATTCTATGTAGTAAGTTCCACGGTAGCCAGGGCTACAGAGAAGGAAAAAAAGGAAAGGAAGGAAGATGGAAGGAAGGAAGGAAGGAAGAAAGGGAGAAGGGAGGGAGGGGGGAGGAAGGGAAGGAAGACGGAAGGAAGGCAGGCAGACAAAATAAAGAAAGACTGGTGGGAGATGGTCCGGCAGGTAAAGGCATAAGCTACCAAGTCCAAAGACCGAAAATGGACGGCTGGCACCAGCATGATAAAAGAAGAGAGTTTCCTCCCACACGTCCTCTGACTTCCACACACATACCATGGAATGCATGTATGCATGAGAGAGTCTATGTCGAAAGAACAGGGCTGGAGAGATGGCTCAGCGGTTAAGAGCACTGACTGCCTTCCAGAGGTCCTGAGTTCAAATCCCAGCAACCACATGGTGGCTCCCAACCATCTGTAATGGGATCCGATGCCCTCTTCTGGTGTGTCTGAAGACAGCGACAGTTTACTCACATACATGAAGTAAATAAATCTTAAAAAAAAAAAATGAATGAAGGAGCTGGCTGAGGTATTCCTCACTCAGTGGGAGGCTTAAGGACACAGCATGAAGACCTGGGTTTGATCCTAGAACCCATATAAAAAAACCCATGCTCCCGGACACTCAATACATACATGCATGCATACATACATACATACATACATACATACATACATACATACATACGTGTGTATGTGTGTGTGTGTGTAAAATAAATAGGAAGAAGGAGGATGGCAGAAGATTTGTTTCTCATGGTGACAGAGCCAAGATTTGAACCCACATCTATCTGCCTCCAGATCCTGAGGTCACAACTAAGGGTGTCACTCCTCCTGTCAACAGACAGAAGTTCCTGATCTTGGGGTCCAGCAAGGAGACCTACAGCGTGGCTTTTGAGTCAGCCCAGGCAGAGCCCCGGTGGCCGGCACCCTTACCTCTATCTGGTCAATGGTCTCCTGGTACTCCTTCTCCCGGGTTTTGAACAGGGACTCAGTATCTTTGATCACCTTCTCCAAGCTGTCCTCCTGCTGCTGGAGAAAGGGAATCGAGGGGCAGCCAACCAGGGAGGGACAGGAATAGGGACATTCCAGGGCCAAGGCAGGAAGAGAGAGAAGGTCCAGTTAGAGGAAACAGAATGGAGAAGGTCGGCAAACAGGAATGGGGAGAAGCCAGGGAGGATGAAAGCCACACTGGGGACAGAGCATGGGAGGGGCGGGGTGTGGAGGACATAGGGGCAGAGCCTGAGGGGCCTACGGCCAGGAAGGGAGGTTACCTCTCCCTGGGCCTCTGCGGCCGCCATGGCATAGCCTGAGAAATCCTCCCAAAGCAGCAAGGTCTCCTCAGTCTCCTCCCACGTCAGGCTGTCACAGTCGTCCTCAAAATCATACTCCCTCCTACAGACAGGGAACCCACGTGTCAAGGGCACTGGGGCCTCTGGACAGGCACAGGGCACTAAGGGAGCTCCGGCCTCGGGACGGGGCACATCTGGCCAGGGCAGCTGGGGTGCAGCTGCGGGACTCACAGCTGGCTGAGCATGCGCTGCATCTCCTCGTTGATGCTGAGGGCTGTGCTCTCCTCCTCGTCCCCCTCAGGCTGGCGGGGCCCATCACTCTCCGACAGGGAGGTGTCCTCCTCCACAGCAGCCTTGCGTTCCCGCTTCCGCCCCCCCATGGACGGGACCTTAATGGGAGACAAGTGTAGAGACTACAGAGGCGAGGCCGGGTGCATGAGGAGAGGGTGGGCAGGGAGGCCGCAGGGTGAGGGGGGCCAGCAGGAAGGAGGACAGAGAAGAGACAGTTACACGACAGGGACAGAAACAGGCAGACACACGCAGATAGGGCAGGGCTGCAGGCGAAGAGTGGAGGAGGAGGAACAGGAGTAGAGCAGTGAGACGAGAGAAACGGCTGGTGATGACCACAGTATGAAGGGCTGAATGAGGGCTGGAGAGGTGGCTCAGCGGTTAAGGGCACTGGATGCTCTTCCAGAGGACCCTGGTTCAATTCCCAGCAGCCACGTGGCGGCTCAGTGCCCTCCATAAGTCCAGTTCCAAGGGAATCCAATGCCCTCTTCTGGTATCCTTGGGCAGAAGGCACTCATGTGGTGTGCAGACATTATGGAGGCAAAATATCCATACACAGAAAATAAATCTTTAGAAAAAGCAAAAGGTCGTGTTCATTAAGTGCAGAGGAATCGGGTCAGGTTTGGTTCTGAAGTCTTTCTCATTAGAGGGAGGGCTCAGCTGAACCCAGTTCTAGCTGCGAGGAAGATGAGAGACTTGTGTTTACTATGGGAGCGCTTAAGTCACATCCAGATCTGGAAGGCCGCTGGGAGAAGGAGAAGGAAGAGACTAAAAACGGAGGAGCAAGGAAAACAGAAAGGAAGAAGGCATCTTTTTGGAAGGGCCCAGTGGTTCAAAACTGAGGGCGGGGTGGCTTAGAGACAGGGACTGGGACAATAAGCTTGCGTGAGGTCACACTAACCAGCTTCTTCTATGGAGAAAGCAAGAGAAAAGATGAGAGGAGCAGAGAGAAGAGAGGCAGACAGAGGGGGGGGGAGGGGGAGAAGGAGTTAGAGATGGCTTCCAAAACCTCTCTCCTGAGGCTGTTCCTTGCCTCCCAGCCTAGTCCCACCAAGGGCCCCAGGGGACAAGATGTGTCCCAGGGTGAAGGGGAGCAGGACCTGAGACTCAGGCCTGCCATGGTAGGAGCTTGTCTACCCCACCCAGCCCCTGAGATGGCGGCCGGCAGGCCCCTTACCTGGAACATCTGGATCACATCCTCACAGTTGCGCTGCTGAGCCAGGTCGCAGAGCTTGGCCGTGATGTCAATGCGGCGGCAGATGTCCATGTCTACCTTCATGGCCTTCTCCTGGATCTTGGTGTCCAGCTCTGTCAGATTCTGTACCAGGAACACCAGGAACAGTGAGGAGACACCCAGTACCTCAGCTGGGACCGATAAAACCACAGCAAAATCCTCATCCTTCAGAGCACAGCACCGTCACCTCCTCAGAAGCCCCTGACCTGCTGGATGATCCCTTTTCCCAGGGGCCCACGGATCACACTGTGCACATCTACCCTGTGGCTCATAAGACGAACACCCAGCCAGCTCAGATCTGGGAAGGCTTGGCCTAGGCTGGGATGGGCAGGGCCTCCCTTGAACCAACAACAGCTCTCTATCCTCCTGAAACTTAAGTCCCCAGAGATGAAAGGGGCTGCTGGGAATGTCATCCAGGCAGCAGGGGTGGGGGGTGAGGGAGGGTGGGGGTGTGTGTGTGCATGCCCTTAATCCCAGCACTTGGGCAGCAGAGGCAGGGGGAGCTCTGAAGAATTCAAGGCCAGCCTGGTTTACAGAGCAAGTTCAAAATAGCCAGGGCTGTTATACAGAGTAAGTCTGCTTCAAAAAACCAGAGGGGGAAGGGGGAGGGAGAGACGGGGAGAGGAGGAGAGGGGGGAAGGGGGAGAGGGAGAGAGGGATGGAGGGGCTGGCAAATGACACTTGTACACATTAGCCAGGGGCATTATCTGCTTCAAGGCAACCCTGAGATGTCCTTCCCTCTTTCCCACATTCCCACATTCCACAGATGAGGCACAGAGAAGGATTTGTGGGTCAGGAAGAGGTTTAAGGCCACACAGCTAGCAAGTGGCAGAACTCACACATGAGCCCAGGCAGCTGGCTCCAGAGGGGTTCACATTCCGTATTTTATTTTATTTTTTTTATTTTTTTTTTCTGGAGCTGGGGACCGAACCCAGGGCCTTGCAGTTGCTAGACAAGCGCTCTACCACTGAGCTAAATTCCCAACCCCCGTATTTTATTTTTTAAAACATGGTTGAGCTAGACTTGAACTCCCCATCTTTCTGACGGCTCTGCCTCCCTCCCTCCCTCCCACGTGCTGGGCTTACAGGTGTGAGCTGTCAGACAGCTCAGGGCTCTGCTTTCACCAATGGCTTCAGTGGGGAGGCAGAGAGGGGTGGCACAGGGACACTGAGGGGCCAGGAGCAGCGAGCACCCAGGGATCCCTGAGAGAAAGGAGGAGGAAGGCCCAACTCACATTGCTCATGAGCCCCTTGAAGACCACCAGTTCAGCTTTCAGTTGCTCCACCTTCATGGCGAGCTCCTCTTGGCAGGCGTCGGCCTCTTGGGCCTCCTGCAGCCGGGAGGAAAGGGGACATGATGTCGGTGTGGGGAAAGGCTTGGGAGGGACAGGGAAGCAGGGGCAACGGGGTGGCTCCCCTCACCTCCTGGAGCTCAGTGACTCGCTCTTGTAGCTGTATCCGAACTGTGTACTCCTCTTCCCACCTGACAGACATCGGGAAGGGGAGAGAACATAGCCTAGAGTCCCTCCTGACATGGCCGCCCCATCCCTCCCTCAGGCCCAGGCTCCAGACCTCAGGTCTGGTCCCCTAGATGGGAATTCGTTGAGACAAGAATTTACGGGCAGCCAGCCAGTGGGCAGCTGCAGCTGTTGAATGGCTCCACACTTCCCGGCAAGGGCTGAGCTCACACACTGCCTGCCCAGAACCTCCGGACCAGGTACCAAGAACTATATTTAAAGACAACTGCTGCCACTTTGGCCCTCTGAAGTACCCATCCCCACATGAGCCCAGTTCCACCAGCTGTCAGGTCGGTCTCATCCCCCACCTCCTGCCCACACCAATCCACCAGGTCCCCCCTACGACCCAGTCTCCCACCTTCAGTGGCACAGATCCGGTCTCCCGCTCCTGCCCGCACAGAACAGAGCTTGTTAGGCTGCTGCCCTGCCTCCTGTGAAAGCATCTGCAGGACACAGGCTGGATCAAGAGCTGCTCAGCAGCCTTGTTGGGAACAAAGTCCTTCCCCACCCAGCCCCTTGACGTGAGCTATAAGGTCACAGGGCTGGCGTGACGTCCCCACCCCCCGGCAGAAGAAAGAAGTGGGCAAGGGAGGCTAGTCATTGCCGAGTAACCACACCCAAGAGAAAGGGAACAGAGTGGGCGAGAAGGCACAGCCAAGTAGCATAGCATCTCTCTCCCGAGAGCTCAAATCCAACACTGCCAGGAGGTTGGAAGACACTTGCAATGGAGCAGGGCCTGTGAGGCGCTACCCAGGGCTACTATACACGTCATCCCGTCATAGAGACGGAAGGTGGGGTGCTGCTTGGCCCTGTTGAGAACCCGAGGCAATGCCAGTGTGCATGAACTCATCACCTCTGCCTGCGTAGACTTCCTCTGGCCTCAGAAAAGAGGGAAGGGAACTGAAGGAAAAGGCTCAAAATGAGATCTGTGGAAAGGAAGCAGCAGAGGGCAGCCTCTGCCATCCGGAGGACTAAGCTCTTGGGCCCCTTCTCTCTCCTTCCCCTCCCTCACTGCCCGCCCTCTCAGGTTCCATGACTCTGCTCTCCCGTGTCCTGCACCTACAGCTGCACTGCAGTGTTCCTAATAATAACTCCCAGGCAGCCGGCGAAGAGGCGGCCAGCCTAGCCACCACCCTGCAGCTGACCATGCAGCTCAGCTCTGGGCCTCCCTCACCCTCCCCAGCCCTGCCAGTCCTGCACCCCCCATATCTGCTTCTCCTGCTCCGGCAGTGGCAGTCTGAGATCCTCACCTCACACGCTTTCTTCCATGAGACCTCTGTCTTTGCTGGGCTTTCTTCCTCTACAAATATGGGATGTGGCATCCTGTGTGCCTGGCCTGTGAGTCTCTAAAGGAAGAGCCCATAGGATCCACCCTGGCCAAGATGCACCAGGGAGGGCCCGAAGTCCTATCTCATAATGAACTCAATAAATCCCAGGGAAACGTGAGCAAGTTTAAGGCAAGATGATGATTGAGATGGATCATACAGGGTAAGAAATCTGAAACTGAATTATCTAGACGTTCACGGTGTTTTCCAGTCAGTCACACCAGTGCAGTGTGATCTGCATTCAAATCAATCAAAATCTCTCTCTCTCTCTCTCTCTCTCTCTCTGAGAATCTGGGCAGTTTTGTACATCCTACATTTACCAAAGGTCTCTCCTGCAAATAAACCCTATCTTTGAGTTGAAAAGAAAACAAGGACCATTCTTTTTTTTTTGGTTCTTTTTTTCGGAGCTGGGGACCGAACCCAGGGCCTTGCGCTTCCTAGGTAAGCGCTCTACCACTGAGCTAAATCCCCAGCCCCAACAAGGACCATTCTTGTATTGGAAAAACTGAGCCCCAAGAAAAAGGTCACACAGGCAAAGGAGCTGAGAAGAGAAGCTAGGGGGTGGCGGAGCTCCGAGGTTGCCCAGTTTAATTCTCAAGCTCTCCACGCTGCTGTCCAGGCTAAGGATGTGGGAGGACAGTGTTGCTTTAATGAGCGCAGAAGGCAGGCAGGGGTTCTGGGGTGGAAGGGCGAGTGTCGTGTACCACACAATTCTGGCCTCCGGCCCTTTGAGGCTGCAGAGTGATGAGCTAATCAATCCCCAAGGAATAACTCTTTGCTGCCCATGACAGCTGCACCAAGGACAAACACTCTGTGTTAAAAGCGGCCTTGGAAAGGAGCAGCTGTTCCTACGGCTACAGCAGAACTTCAGAACTGTCCAGTTGACTGTTAAGCCCTTCAGGGGTGGAGGCAGGTGCCGGCCAGTTCTGGGTGGTGCCTAGATGCTGAGATGAATAAAAACCCAAACACATGGGCCACCCTCGTCGTGGAAGCCAGGGTGAGGACAGAACTTCCGAAAGCTGCTGACACACGTTATCTGAGGGGATGCTAACAGATTACCAATCCCTGAAGGTCACTCAGACTGGGCAATGTGTTTCCCGGGCCTCCAAATGGTCCTCACACAGTTAAGCAGATGGCAATCCCTGCCACCTTGGCCTGCACACATAGACCAGGCTATCTCCCAAAAGGGTTCCCTTAGATAAGGCACTGGAGCCTCCAAGCCTGGGCTTCCTTCCCTCTGACTGCCACCTACTTCCTCCTCAATCAGGGCTTGGTCAGCCTTCAGAAACTTCGCTCTGCCTGTGGTCCTGTCCTGTTGCCTGGTTACCAGCCATCCAGGGAGTCCTCCTGATCTACAGCCTGCACTCCAATGTGACATCCCTTCCTCTTAACTCGTGGGTTAACCTGCTAGGGGCAGGGTTCCTCTCAGAAAGCCAAACCTTCATCCTCAGAACCCACCGGGCTGGGTCTGAGATACTCTGTTCTGTACCTCTATATGGCGTGCCCATGTTACCGATGTTTTTTGTTTTTTTTTTAAACTAGGTCCTCGTTGGCAATTCTTCTGCTAGAGCCCCTCTGCTCCCGGCCCTATGATAGCCATCCCTTCTCCTTGTCCTAGGAGACCACTTATCCTTTCTTTTTCTCTTTTCCTGTTTGTTTGGACTGTTCCAAGCAATGCCTTTAGTTTCTGGAACTCTTGAGCCTCTCAAAGGGAACCAGGGTGAGACCTGGCTTCTGGAGGCTTGCCTTAGGGGAAGCCCTGGGCAGGGGCTGTCTCTTGTTTACTACCTCCTTCCAACTTCACTTAATTTACCAACAAAATTAAAGCTGCGCCCTTCATCCCATGTGTGGAGTTTATGTCCTGAAGTGCCCCAAGATCTGAACAGTCAAGACCCACAGATGCAGAGCTCTCTCGGACGTCTCCCTTTCATACCACACAACACCCCACAGTCAGCAGAGTCATGCAAACACTGCAGCCTGCATGAGACAGGGAGTCATGCCAGAAGTAGTATCAATTCCCAGTGTTCTAGAATGCTTCTGGCCATGAGTCTGACTTGAGAACTGTCTGTGGATTCTGGGGCCCCCCCGCATCCAAATCCTTCCACACTCCCCACTTTTATCACAGCAGGAACTTCAACTCTTGAGAACGTGATTCTTGCCGCCCCCACCCCACACACACACACACACTCTTCTCCGTTCTGGGAACCCTCACTAACTCCCTGCCCTGTTGTGTTTATGTGTGGCGTGTCTTGAACCCTGTCCCTACCTTCGCTTGTACTCGTCCCGCTCCCGCTTCACTTTGGCCAGCACGTTATACAGTGCACGGATTTCGGGAGTGATCGTGTCGATCTGGACGCCCACCCCGTCAGGGTGTACCCACGACAGGCCAGGCCCTTGCACCAGCGTGGGTTCCAATCCCGGTCCAATTCGGCGTGCGTGTGAGAAGGACCAGATGGTGCCGGGCATAAAGCGGGTCGACGAGGAGAAGGCAGTGGAGGTGGAGGTGGAGGTGGAGGATGATGAGTGGCAGGCCGCAGAGGATGCTAGGGGTCCGGCTGGCGAGCGAGCGGGCGAGCCCAGCACCCGCGCTGATGGGGGACACACGGCGGCCGGCCGGGAGCTCAGGGGCAGCCCCAGGGGCCGGATCGGGCTGATGAAGCCGGTCTGTACCGCCTGGTCACGGCGGGCCAGGCCCCGCCTGCCTTGCTTACCCTCCTCTAGAGCCTGCTGCAGCTGTTTCTCCAGCAGCCGATTTCGGCGCTCTAGCTCGTGCACCTTGGCTAGGAAGCAGCGAAACCGGAGGTTTAGGGTCTTGAGTACGTTGATGTTGGAGCCTAGGTCGTTGCGTAGAGCCATGGCTGCTGGGGGCGCCGAACCAGGCCCGGGAGGCGAATAGGCAGAAGGGCCAGCCGAGGCAAGCGAAGCCGAGGGAAGGTCCCCTCCCCCGGCAAAGTGGTCACCTCCCAGAGGGTCCCCCAGCGGCCCTGCCAAGCCCTGCTGCTCCTGCTGTAGGAGGAAGAGATTGGGACCAAATAACGGATTCATGGCTGCGCCTTCTGCTGGGAGAGGGAGACCAGTGCAGCAGAGGGTGAGGAGACGAGCCAATGAGATGTTTGTGGAATATGAGTGACCAATCAGATGCCCCGGCAGGAGGCCAAAGGTCATGAAGGAGGGAGCAGAGGAAGCCAATGAAAAGCCCTCGTTAGAGGATTTGCTCTGAACCTTTCCGGGGTCTGAGGTCCTGTGAGTGGAGTCAACACTGGAGGAGCCAGACTCGCCCTTCCTAGGGAACCACCGCCTAAGATCCTGACTGTAGGATCTAAGGCACAGGACCTCTGGGACTTTAGAGGCAGCTTTCCCTACTGCCTCTTCTCCGCGGTACCGTGGATCCAATTCTATGGCTTTTTCCTTGGAAACTAAGAAGTGGAAGGAGAAATTCATCTGCCATTTGAGTAGGGTACAACTGTTTCTCTTTGAAGAACCCCAGGCCCACTTTCCTACAAACTGCCAGTATTCAGTCCCCTCAAAAACCACAACAGTAACCACCGAGTGGTGGCGCACGCCTTTAATCCCAGCACTTGGGAGGCAGAGACAGATGGATTTCTGAGTTCGAGACCAGTCTGGCCTACAGAGGAGTTCCAGGAAAGGCAGGGTTACACAGAGAAACCCTATCTCAAAGAACAAAACACAACACACAACAGTGACTAGGGGTGGTAATATGTATATTAAGTTTCATATGTATGCACAGGGGAGGCCTTCTTGCAACAGGATCTAACAGTTCAATCCAGAGACGGTGTCAGTGAGTTTCCAAGTCCATTTAAGACAACAGTGGCTGGCTGCTGCCCTTGGTCATAGATTTCCTCCTCTTTGCCGGTGGGGGCCTGGTGGAACTGTGGTGAGCCGTGGTGGGGGAAGAGAGTCTCTTGGGGGCAGCGTCTTCTTTCAGGGAAGCAGTTCCCTTGGCAGGCTGCTCTGGTAACTCCTGCTTTACTTCCTCTCTCTTTTTGGCTTTCCCAGGGGACTTAGGCCTTGGGGTGGCACTGATTTCAGAGGGAGTCTGCATAGCAGGTGTCCCCAGGTCCCCGACCTTGGGGGGAGGGGCACTCTGCTTCGGTCCCCGCTGCTTCAGCTTTCCAGCCCTCTTCCGTTTCACATCAGACAGACTGCTTTCCTGGGGCCTAGCAGACACTTGGACATTTGGGACAGAAGGTTCAGTGGGCAAGCCTGGCCCTTTGGAGATGCCATTCATCTTCTGGAAGGGCTTCTTGGAATGTTGCTGCCCTACTAACTGCTGCTTTGCCTTTGCAGCCCCGTGGGCTTTCTTGGTGGGCTGACTACTGTTCTCAGACTTTGGGGTGACCTGACCCTTCAGGTCAGGTTCTGTAGGAGTACCTGCTGCCGAGTTTCCTGAGGTAAAAATTAAACAGATGGAGAGGTTCACATCATAGAGGGGGAAAAAAAAAGGAAGAAAGGAAACAAGGAGGCAGTGGTGGTGGCGCAGCCTTTAATCTTCAGGGCTTGGGAGGCAGAGGCAGGCGGTATCTGAGTTCCAGGCCAGCCTGATCTACAGAGCTAGTCCCAGGACAGTCAGGACTACACAGAGAAACCCTGTCTTCAAACACCAAAACCCTTAGAAACAACAACAAAAGCCCCAGACATTAGGATACTGCCTAAGAGCTGACTAATTAGACTCTCATTAGTGCATGGGTTTTGCAGAAACTCTATGCACCCTGTGTTAAGGGGCTACTGTCTATTCTTGGGTTTTCAGAGGAAGCTGCACCCTCTGGAGGACAGAATATAACAAGACACTCTGAGGAGGAATAAGTCCCAGTCTCTAAACCAAGCCTAAAGCACTGGCTCACCTGTCACGCATTGTCATGCAATGTGGAAAACCCAGCTAAGCATCAATGATGTCAAATATGGACTCTGCTTATATCAAAACTTGCTATTTCTCGGGTTTTTCTGAGACAGGGCCTTGCTATGTAGCCTAGGTGGTCTTGGACTTAACTTCATAGAGACCAGCCTGGCCTCAAACTCAAAGAGAAACCTGCTTTTGCCTCTTTTTTTTGTTTGTTTGTTTGTTTTGTTTTGTTTTGTTTTTTTTTGGTTCTTTTTTTCGGAGCTGGGGACCGAACCCAGGGCCTTGCGCTTCCTAGGCAAGCGCTCTACCACTGAGCTAAATCCCCAACCCCCTGCTTTTGCCTCTTAAATTTGTTGTTTCTTAAGGTTTTTTGCACTGTGCAGAGCACTTACCTGGCAATGTACTAGTCTGCAGCTACTGAAAACAAAAACAAAAACCAACCCAGAAACCACGCACTGTACTCAGGCCCTCTTTTCTCCATCTTCCGACTAACCCAAGCCATGCAGACCTCTCAGTCCAGTATCAGAACACCCCGTCCTCCCCTGAGATCAAGATGCCTGAAGAGATAAACTGCATTAGGGCAGGCTCAGAGACCTGCCAGAGCTTTGCAGCGTTTGCCAATCCAGGGCTGAGATGCTGGGCTAGCAGAGCCAAGACTCAAAGGAAACCACAACCTGCAGTGGAACGCACTTGGGCTAACCAATCAGCTACTTGGTAGGTGTGTGTGTGTGTGTGTGTGTGTGTGTGTGTGTGTGTGTGTGTGAGAGAGAGAGAGAGAGAGAGAGAGAGAGAGAGAGAGAGAGGAATCCATCTCAACCTGTTCAAACAATCAAGGTTCGGGGCTCAGGAGTAACTGAGGCTGAGAAGACACTGCCTTTCGCCCAAGCACAGTGGCTGAGGTAAACACCAAGCTCCCTCTCTCCCTGCTGTAGCCTGTGCTTCCCGCAATGGATGGAAAGCAGGTGGGGAGACGACTACATAGGTAAAGTGCTTGGGACAGCAGTACAGCAACCTGAGTTTGGATCCCTGGCACCCAAGTGAAAACAACAAAAAACCAGGACACAGAACTGCAGGCTGAAACCAGGTGTTGGTGGTCCAGACAGTTCAAAAAAAAAAGTGGTGTGTGTGTGTGTGTGTGTGTGTAGACGGGCATGAAGTCACAGTCTTAGGAGTGCCTGGCAACTGTCTGCAGCTGGGGGGTGGAGTCAGGCTTCCTAAGGGAGGGGAGGCCCTGAGAGGTCACTTATGGCTCAGTAGATGGTCTTACACCCATCCAGTCAACCCTCAACAGACTCACTGCGAGGGAAAAGTGGTGGTGGTGGGGAAGGAGAAGGGAGGAGTCAAGCAGAAAAACGAGTGGACTTGATCTAAAACATTAATGCATGAACAAACATTTTAAATGGGCAGGGCTGGTGAGATGGGCACAGCAGGTAAAGATGCCCGCCGTCAAGCCAGAACTTGATCAGGACCACAGAAGAGAACTTGATCAGGATCACAGAAGAGAGCTCCCAAGTTAGTCTGAGCTCCGTAGGTGTTCTCTGGCATGTCCATGCACATGCGCGCACATGCACGCGCACGCACGCACGCACAGTTGATACAACATAAGCAAGTCAGGTGGAGAAGAGAGGCCAATGCCTGAAGTTGAGCTCTAGCTTCCCCACATGCATGTGAACACACCTCGACTACACACACACCACACTGCACACACTACACACCCATGCATCACACTGCACACACCACACACACATCAGGCTGCATATACTACATGCACATACATTAAAAAGAGCAAGCGAAGGTGGTGGTGGTGGGGAAGAGCAGAGCAGATTACCTGAGTGGGGCTGGGGGATAGAATTGGAAAATTTCTTGAACTTGGCTATAAAGAAACCATCCATATTGTGAGTGTGAGGGTAGAAGCGTCGGGTGGCCCGCAGAGTGGGGTGAAAGCGCCTTTCTCGGAAGCGGGTGAAACCTTCCTGCCCGAAGTCCAGGCCGGTGGGCACCAGCCGCACATTCCTCTTCTTCAAGGCATAGTCCACCACCCACTCGTTCTCTTCCACCTGTACGTGGGAGAGTCAACCGGAGGGAACCAGTGGAGTTGGAGCTGAGCGCTTAGAGTCAAACGCCCTCCCCCAGCCACATGGGCTGCCCCTGCAGAGGTCTCACCGTAATGGAGCAAGTGCAGTAGACCAGGTAGCCTCCGGTCTTGGAGGCAGCGTTGACTGAGTCTATAGCACTGAGCAGCAATTCCTTCTGAAGGTGGGCACAGCGCTGGATGTCCTTCTCATCCTGCTCAAGAGACCAGAGTGAGGAGACTTCGAGAGACCACCTGGGGAAGGGAGCGGCTGCCTACAGGGTGTTCTCTACCACAACGTTCCAGCCCCACAAGATAAGCCAAAGCCTCTCTCTCCACTGGTCCCCGCAGGCCTCACCTTGTTCGTCTTCACAGCAGGGTCTTTGGAGATGACTCCTGTGCCACTGCAAGGAGCGTCCAGAAGCACCCGATCAAAGCCGCCCACCACCTGTGGAGAAGGCAGAGCTGGCCCTATGCTTGCTGCAAGCAACACTCCTGCTTCCCAGGGACTGCACAACCCAGCAATGCCACCAAGGGCACGGTAACCCGAAGAAGCCTCAGAAGGACAAGAGCCCACCTTGGGGAACTGGCGCCCATCATAGTGGCTGACGATGGTGTTGGTGACTCCCAAGCGGTGCAGGTTGCCCACGACACTCTTGAGCCGCTCTGCATTGGCGTCATTGGCAAGGATCACACCCGTGTTCTTCATCAGCTGAGCTATGGAGGGAGAGGAGTGCAGGGCTCAGCAGCATCCAGACCCCACAGGCCAAGCCTATCCCTTCAAGGCCAGCTCCTCTCTGCCCGGCCAGTCAGTACCAAGTCCCTCCACAAGACTTTTGCTGACCATCTTTCTGGCTCTACCAAGCTTAGGGATAACAAGATCAGGAGTCAGCCAAGGTCAGGCACAGGGCATTGCCACCTAAATCCTTTCTAGGACTGGAGAGACGGCTCAGTGGTTAAGAGCATTGACTGCTGCTCTTCCAGAGGTCCTGAGTTCAAATCCCAGCAACCACATGGTGGCTCACAACCATCTGTAATGGATCCGATGCCCTCTTCTGGTGTGTCTGAAGAAAGTGACCGTGTACCCACATACATGAAATAGATAAAAAGAATTCTTCTGAAGTCCAGGCGGATGGCCTGCACCCAGCCTGCCCTTTCATACCTATGTAGCTGGTCTTTCCTCCGGGAGCACAACACATGTCCAAGATCCGCTCATGCTCCTGAGGTGCCAGGGCCATGACAGGCAGCATGCTCGAAGCTCCCTGCAGCATATAGTGTCCAGCTAGGTACTCGGGAGTAGCACCTGTGAAGGAGGCCATGGTGTGACACACTGGCTAAGGGACGGAACAGAAGGGCTACCAGCTGGGGACACTTACCAATAGGCACTGAAGAATCATATACCACAAGTCCAGACTTCGACCACTTTCCCAATGGATCCAGATTAACCCCACGATTGATCAGAGCCTGAAAATAAGGGGGAAGATGTCAAAACCATAATATTCTACCCAAAACAGGCAGGCAGGAAAACCTGGTCCATTTCAGCTCTGAGCACACCCACTCACAACGGCCTGCAGATTCACTCGACAGATCCTCTCTCCTTTACCATCCACGTGCCTTCTGCCTACAGTGGAATCCAAGGCCTTGTAAAGGCTGAGCAAGGGCCAGCCACTGAGCTACCCTAGCCCTGTCATTCAAGACCCTTGTTCTGACACCGGCTATTGCTACATTGCCTGAGCTACCGTGCCTCAACCCCCCAGGTACCGGGACTAAAGATGTAAGCTAGCAGATCTAGCCACACCCCAACTGGGGATCACGTTTAGGGCTTGTGCATGCTAAAGCCAATTGCTCTACCACCGAGCCACACCTCCGCCCCTTACCCAACTCCCCATTTTTAAACTCCGGGTCTCTGACTCATTCGAGTACATTTCAATAATCAGATCCTACCTCCTGCTCTTCCACTTCCTGTCACAATACACTAAGAACCGCAGGACACCGGGGATGGTCTCCGCAGGTAGAGTGCTTGTCCAGCACGCATGAAGCCCTAGGGTCAATCCCAGCAGTGCATGAAACCAGGCAGGACAGCACTTGCTTGTAACCCCAGCATTCTAGAGGCAACACCGGAAGACCGGAAGTTCACTGACAACCTGTACTACCAGAGAAGCTTTAGGGCAGCCTGGCTTCATGACCTGCCTCAAAACCGGAAGAAAAAATGGTTTCATCTAAGGCCGGGGAAGGCAGAGGCTGGTGATCTCTGTAAGTTCAAGGCCAGCAAGGGCTTACACAGTGAGACCTTGTCTCAAAAAGCAACAACAAAACACGGACGGAACTGCACTATGCAGGGCTAGAGATGGCTCAGCGCCCGTTCCTGTTACAGTTCTGGACAACAGTTCATAGCGCCCAAGCATTCACATGGTGCACATTCATAAATAAAACACACAAAACAAGCTGAGATCAAAACGAGCGGTATGCAAGGTTAACATTACTGATTTTAGAACAGTCTTTAACTAACCTAGGGTCCCTGAATCCTTGGGTAAGAGCACAATTGTGTATGTACGTGTTTTTCCAGGGCTTTTCTCAGCTTCCTGGTGCTCTTCCTCTAATCCCTTAGAAGGTCGCAGTTCATCCTGATGCTGATGTCCCAAACTGAGACAGCACAAGCAGCCAAGATAAGGTCCTACTCTAGACAGACGACAGGCCTCTCACGGCTAACCTGCCGGGACCATGCTTGGAACAAGAACTCACCCAACTGGGACTGGACAGGGTGCTCCACAGGTGAGCAAGGGAACCCAGATCTGAATTAAAGGACACTGACCCCTCCTCACCTGAGCAAGGTCTCGGCGACGGGTTTTCAAGGTGTTGGTCCGAAGGGTGATTGGCCGGGGCACCTCATTAGCTTCTAAGAACTCTATCAACTGCAATGGAGACAGCGCATCAATCAGGACAGAGTCAGCCCCGGAGCTCAGAGCAGGGTGTGAGGGACCAAAAGCTATCACAGCCGCACGAAGGGAAGAAAGGCAGCAGCAGCAGCAGAGTGGTGTGCCAGTACCTCAGACAGCGGGAACAGCTCCATGAGCTTGCTCAACAGGAAGTCTCCATAAGAATAGTAGGTGGCCAGATCCTTCTGAAGCTGACTCAGATACTCAGTTCGAGACCGGCCTTCCTCTCGCTGAGCCCCAAAATCCCGAAGCACTCCTACTATATCCTGGATGCGCTTGTGAACTCGCTGCAGGTCTGGAGTCTGGGCATGTGGGCCCGTTAAGGAAATGTTGCCTCGGGGCTGGGGGTTTAGCTCAGTGGTAGAGCACTTGCCTAGCAAGCACAAGGCCCTGGGTTCGGTCCCCAGCTCCGAAAAAAAGAAAAGAAAAAAAAAAAAAGGAAATGTTGCCTCAAGTCACAGGCCTAACCTGAGAGAGCCCCACTAAGGCCCTCTCCTCCCAGGCTCCCTCTGCACTCAAAGGATATCCTGGTCCGTCTGTCCAGCAGGAGGCAGCACGAAGGCTTCCTCCTCTTCCACATTGATCTGCAAATCCCCCTCTGCTTTGTCATCCTTTCTGGGGTGGGACTCAGGGGTAACACCTTCATCTTCATCAGTGTCCTCCTCACTCCACTGGGTCCTAGAGGCAAGGCCAGGAACAGGGGCTCAGGCCCAGACAGACACCTTCTCCTCTTCCTCCTCCCAACTGTGGCCAAACTCACCCATCTGCGGGGTCCCGGGCCTTCTGCTTCAGAGCAGCTCTTTCAATAGGCAACAACTGGGGAGAGAGAAGAGAAGGCAGCTCTTTGTCACCCTGGGTCATAGTCTGTCTCTAGTGGGTTACTTTTCCCTAAACATAAAAATCTAATGCTCTCTCAGAAGCAAATACAGAGACTAAAGACAACATAGGATTTGTTGAAACTATGTTATTTGCATTTCCTCTCTAGTTTTTAGTTTTAGAAGTTTTTTCTTTTTTTTTTTAATTTTTTTTTTTTAGATTTATTTTATTTATTCCATGAATCTAAGTACACTGTTGCTGTCTTCAGACACACCTGAAGGGGACATCGGATCCCATTATGGATGGTTGTGAGCCACCATGTGGTTGCTGGGATTTGAACTCAGGACCCCTGGAAGAGCAGTCAGTGCTCTTAACCACTGAGCCATCTCTCCAGCCCGAAGTTTTTTAACTTTAAAGTGCTTTATTTATTAAAAAAAAAAAAAAAATATGTGGGGGCTGGAGAGATGGCTCAATGGTTAAAAGCACTGACTGCTCTTCCAGGGGTCCTGAGTTCAATTCCCAGCAATCATGTAGTGGCTCACAACCATCTGTAATGGGATCTGATGCCCTCTTCTGGTGTGTCTGAAGACAGCTTCAGTGTATTCATATACATAAAATAAATAAATCTTTTTAAAAAATGCTTTAAAAAAATGTGTATGATGGGCATTTTACCCACATGTCTGTGCAGGAAGGACCCTGATGACCAAGAGAGGTGAGTACTTTGGTGGCTCTGGAATGACAGACAGTTATGAAAAGTTATGTGGATGCTGGGAATCAAATCTAGGTCCTCAGTGAGAGCAACCGGGGCCCTAACCCCTGAGCCACACTCCAGACCTTTTAGTCTTTAAATTGTAAGCATCTTGCCTGGTAGCACGCACATGTATATTACATGGGCACCTAGTACCCATGGAGGCCAGAGGACATTGGAACAGAGCGCTGGAGTCAGAGATGGCTTTGACACCCGGGTAGGTACTGGAGACTCAAACCTGATCATCTGTCAACGCCACATACAGGCTCTCAACCTCTGAGCTTGCCAGCCCCAGCTGTTCGCTCATTTAGTTGATTTTCAGACAATTGCCCAGGTTGGCCTCAAACTCAGCAATCCTCCTGCTTCAGTCTCTGAAGTATAAGGATTCCTGTACCTGCCTCCTTATTTCTTTTGATTGGGGTGGCAGAGAGGATGGAATGAAGGCAAACGAGGGCCCACAAGCACGCATATAGCCCTGGCATTCAGGAAGCTGAGATACACAACAAAGGAAAAGCCTCCTGCATAGAAGACCCATGCCACCTCCTGAATACGGAACTGTGCTCTTAGGTACTGCTCTGCCCCATCTCCTTGAATCACTCCACACATTGTTCCTGTACATAATATTAATCACATTTCATCCCCAAAGCATTTCTTCTTTTTTTTAAAGACCTTGTTTTGTTTGGGGGACAGGGGTTTCTCTGTATAGCCCTGGCTGTACTGGAACTAGCTCTGGAGACCAAGGTGGCCTTGAACCAAGAGATCTGCCTGCCTCTGCCTCCAGAGCACTGGGATTAAAGGCGTGTGTAACCATGGCTGGCTCAGATTTTACTTTACTGTACGTTTATGTACCTGTGTGTGTCTGTGAGCATCTCTGTGTGGGTAGGTGCACGTGAGTGCAGATGCCCAGAGGCCATCACAGGGCCTGGGACTCCTCGGACTTAAGGCAGATGTGATCAACCCATTGTGGGTGCTAGGAATTGAACCTAGGTCCTCTGCAGTGCTGAGCCACTGATCCATCTCTCCACCCTCCAAATTAGGCAGCACACCCATACACATAAAATAAACTGAAGAAAAAAAAAAAAAAAAGATGGCCTGGAATTCTGTTCCCGAGGGCTCCACCCCTCTTCCTGTCTCTGTAGGCGCTGCAGCACTGACATACATGTAGGCAGACAATAGCACACACATACATCTGAAAAAGCCGACAGTGCTTTTCAAAGTTGGGAGGGCTGAGATGGATCATCAGAACCCTTTACTCCACTCAGACTGTCCTTGTCTCTCAAGGAGCCTACAGTTTGGAAAGCTAAAAAGCAAGTTAGACATGGTAGCACACACCCTGGTGCCATCACTTGAGAGGCCTAGGCAGGAGGAGTACACATTCTAGGCCAGTCTGGGGACTAAAAGGCTAAGATTCAGTCAGGCATGGTAACAAACACCTGTAATCCCAACACTCAGGAGGCTAAAGTATGACAGTTGTAAATTAAGAGGCCTGTGGGCTACACAGTTGAGAGTTTGGGCCAACCAGGGCTACACAGTGATACGTTGTCTCAAAAGAACAAACAAGCTGGGTGTGGTGGCATATACCCTTAGTCCCAGCACTCAGGAGGCAGAGGCAAGAGGAGCTCTGAGTTCAAGGACAGCCAGGGTTACACAGTAGGACAATAGCTCAAATAAACAGAAAGATCTACTTGAGAATACCCAGAAGTGACTCACCTTTTCCTCCTCATCCTCCGAGTCCGCTCCATAGTCGTCCACCATATCTTCACTACTGTCTTCAGAGCCCCAAAGTTCCCCCTGGGTCACCACATCTTCTTCCTCAGAGTCTTCCTCCTCATCCCCATCACTGTTTTGAATTGGTGCTGGACGCTTCTTACCTCGAACCTGGACTGCTCCTAAAAACGGTAGGGTGTGCCAGACCCTGAGTGGACAGCAAACACACCTGCCTCACACCCCCCGAGCCTCAACTTTCTAGACCACATCTGACAGCTCATAGGGACCCATCTCCATCCCCGAGTGCATTCAGCATTCCACTCATGAGCACGCAGACACATGCAGACACAAACGAGTAACAGTAAAGACAGGGCTGGAGAGAAGACCCAGGCTAGGAGCCGTCATCCTGGCACTCGCATGGTACGGATTCTACTTCCAGGGGACCTGGTGCCTTCTTTTGACTTCCACTGGAACCAGGCAGCCACATGGCACACATTCATACACGCAGGCAAGACACTCATTCATGCACATAAAATAAATGAGGCAGAGACAGTTGGATCTCTGTGAGTTAAGGTCAGCCTGGTCTACAAAGTAACTTCAAGGATACCCAGGGCTACACAGAGAAACCTGTCTCTTAACCACTAAACTACCTCAGCATCTCAAACAAACAAGAAGAGGTCTAAAAAAGAGATCTTTGCTATTCCTTCCATTGTAGAAACAATTAGCCCTTTCCAAGAGCCAGTCGATTCTTCACAGAGCAGCCAACTCCCATGTTCACTAACCTTTGGGTAACTCTCCAGGCAATGTTTTGATCCCAGGAGACTTATTTGGCTTAGGGACTTCAACAGACCCTGACCTCCTCTTGGCCGCCCTGAAAGAAGACAGAAAGTGAAGACAAGGGAACACAAGGGTGGGTTCTGCCACCTCCCACCACAAGGAAACAAGACAATGCACGACCAGCCCTCTTCACCCATGGGTCAAGCAACTCCAATCCTCACTACACCTGGGCATCCACTCACCTCTTCCGAGCACGACTGGACAGCCTCTTGAAATTCTCATCACCAGCTGTTTTATTGTTAAAAAGGAGCAGATTAGGAAGTGATAGGAAACAAACTGGGGCAGGAATGTGATCAGGAAGAGATTACCACATTAACTAAAGTGTGGCAGTGATAGCATTAGGTATGTGTAAGCCCCCTAGTACACCCACAGCACCGGGAAAGCCATAAGGTTATAGACTCTGGGAGTCACTCTGTAACACTGAACTAGGAGTTACATCGAGATGTTAAGGAAAGGCCAATATACAACCTGCGCTGAGTATGAGGAAAGCCCATCCTATCCCCATCACTTCCAGAAAATTAAAAAAGACCAAAAGATGTAGAAGAGATGAAGCAGTCATCAGATTGGTCAGCAACCAAATTCAAGCAGGGTCATCTGATAACAATGTAACCTCAAACCCCCCTTTCTGCCCTCCTCTTAGTCTCAGCTTATTCATTTATCAACTAAATAAAGTAGAACTTAACTTTGTTATTTTTTAAGAGAAATTACAGAAACAAATCCTTCTTCACTTAGTATGTGTAAGACACCTGACCTAACAGAGCCTCTCTCCCACGACTCTAAAATTCGATGAAGTGAGACCATGTGTCCACAGAGTTAAGGATCTCTTTCATGAGCCTGTGGCTTGCCAATGTCTATATATTGCACCTTCCATTCAAATAGAACACGAACTCCCAATGCTACCTTCTTTAACACGGGCGATTTATTTCCTAACAACTCACATCTATGCAACAGGTAAAAGCGGACACGCAAACGAGAAGTTATAACACAAAATGGAGCAAAGGCTGGGCGGGATCAGGGAGCTACGACTCTCACCTGCAGGCAAAAATCTGATCAGTTCGGTCTCTGCACCCTTCTGCTTTCGAGCCTTTCGGCCGGGCCCACGCTTCTCCTTCTTCGTAGGATCCAACTTGCGCCCCATGATAACTAGAGCAAAGAAAAATGAGGGAAGGCGACGTTGGGGGATGCTGAAAAGGGAACGCAGGCTTAGGGATATTATCTGGGACGAAGCACCGCCTGGCCCAGGACCAGTGCTCGGAACGCCGATGTCCTCCAGGCTCTCCCACAGGACCTCGTCACCACGCCCCTCTCGAGAAGCTCAGGTCGAAACCCTGCTCCTCAATCCTGCGGACGCACCTGAAGGCTCGGCTTGCCTAGGACTGGTTCCGGCAGACCCAGTGCCTCCAGCCAAGGCCCGCTCCACGTGCACTTGGGGAAGAGTTCAGAGGCAGCACACCGCGAAAGTGAACTACGCGCAAAGCTTCCGGACGACGCCCCGCCTCTTCCTGCCGCAGCACCGGAACGGACCTGATCCAGGAACACGCACCTTCCGCGGTTCACAGAGGTAAACGCCCCGCTACGCGCTCGTGCTTTCTCTGCCCTCAGTTCGGGAGTTGGCTCCTGCCCGCGGGTTCCTGCTTGTTACTCCTAAGGCCGCACGCTCCCTCCACCTAGAGCTTGCCCCCTGGCACCCTAATTGCCTTAGACCTCAAGATCGCGGGATCCCACGCCTCCGCCCTCCTGTTCCCAAAGATTAGAGCTGCTTTCCTTAGAGGTAATCCTCCCTCCAGCCCTTTTCACTTAGCAAAACGTACTCGTCCTTCCTTCAAAGCAGTATTAGAGTTAAAAACCTTACAAGCTCGAGAGATGGTTTGGCGGATAAACGCGCTTGCCAAGCCTGACGAACTGAGTTTTGAATACAGAATCCACACATATGGTGGGTGTCGGGAACAAACTCCTACAAGCTGCTCTTTGACCTCCATGTGCACAGTAGTAAACGTAATACTATATACAAACTATATAAGTGAGTAGTAGTTCACTCTAATCCTAGCCCTCTGGGAGTAAAGGCAGGTGGGATCACGAGTTTTGAAGGCAGCCTGGAATTCCTGGACCCAGAACTACTCAAAAAACCCTGTCCCAAAAAACCAGTAACAATAAACTAAGGGAAGGTGAATCACTGAGAAAGATGAGGGTATGGTAACACATCCTTAATTCCCACACTTGGGAGGCAGGGACAGGCTGTATTTAGACCCTGGTCTCAAAAAATAAAATGAAATATTTATGTATGTATATGTATGTCTGTGTGTGTAGAAAATGTTTCCATGATAGATTGCTTGCCCAATGTCTTAACTCTGCCAGGCAAGTGACTACTTCATGCAGGAGGGCTCTGGAGACAATTTGCAAGGGAGATCAGAGCCTATGAAGGGATGGCCCAGAAGCCTTTTTCTCCACAGACTGTCATCCCGGCAGAAGCACAGGCACACAGGCTGCAGTCTTCAGGGATTAAACCAGTTCCTGGGGTATCTGGAACCCACACTCACCCACATAGAACCAGATCACTAAAATACAAGGAAACTTTTATTTTCAGTTCTCATCAAGAAATTTGCTGTGGTTTTTTATGCTTTTGGTTCTTTTTCTTTTTTTTTTTTTCCAACTTTATTTTAGCTGCTCAGTGGCTGGAGCCGCTGGGTTCCTGGTATTAAAAAGGTGCCAACAGAGGTAGCTGTGTCTCACCCAGGGGCCCGGCCCACTCTGAATACCCCCCAAAAGGAGAAAACACAAAGTAAACCAACAAAATAAAACCAAAAAGAGGAAGAAATTCAGATCATTTTCTTCAAGCCTGGCAGAACCCACAACAGTTTGTAACAGGCGCACGGTGGGGAGAAGCCAGGGTCCAGAAGGCAGCCAGCCCGCCAGCTCCTTGCTCGGCGCTGGGCTAGCTACTGCTGCGTGTCTCTCCAGCAGGAGGGGCACCGTTGCCTCTCCCTCCCTCCCTGCCCCCAGTGCGCGCGCAGGCGGGGCTGATCCTTTATAACTCAGAAGACGGGCAGAAGGAAGGCAAGGGTCTCTCTGGCCCACAGGGGCAGCCGGGACAAGAGAAAGTGAGGAAGGTCACTGCTTAGTGGTAGAGGTGGATCATCACTCTGGGTCTTCACTGCTGCTGGGCTACCTACAGGAAGGACAAGGAGAGAGCGTCAGAGCCCAGGTGTCCCTACTGTCAAGGGAGGTAACATTAGCCAAGAACAAGTTCCAGTGGGTTTGTGGGAAGAACTGCAACTAAAACATCCTACCTGCTGTGGGGGAGGTTCTGGCGCCCTGTTTGCCAGGCGGCTGAGAATGTTCCGCTCTGACATCTGTAACCTCACAGCAACTGGGGGGATGCGGGCAATGGTGGCTGGGAGCCGTGTCACGTCAGCCTTCATGTCACTCAACAGTTCTTCCAGCTGTTTTAGGACTGCAGAGGGAAAAAGAAAGGTCGTGAACCGGGGCAGTCAAGGGCATAGTCGTGGCCTACAAGGCTGGCCACCACACCAGCATATACAGGATCTAGACCTGACCTGCCCACACAGCTATTCCTCCTGTTCTAGCTGCAAATGGCTCTGGTCGCACATGGTGTCCAGGTTGGCCTGGGACTTCTGAGCTCAGGTGACAGTCCTGCCCTGTCTCCTGAGGCCCTGGGACTCTAAGCATAGGCCACCCACAGCTGGCTGATTTTTATTTTTAGAGCCACTAAATTCTTTAGTTCAGTATTCCTTCTCACTATCATCTCCATTTCCTTTCTTTCCTTTTGTTTTAAGGCTGGCTTCAAACTTACTATGTAGCCAAACATGAGCATAATCTAATCTTGCTTCCGCCTCCCAGCACCTCCCAAGCGCTGGAATCACAGCAAGTGGCAGCAGAGCTTTGTGTCTTAGATTTTATTCTCAGCATCAGGGATGAGCACCAAGGGCCTCCCCCACCCAACCCTAACTTGAGTAGCTCAGTCCCTACAATCTCCTCTCTGCCTTTTTACATCCCAGATGCCCCCGCTACCTTTGTGACACCCACCTTTTCCTCATCTCACCCTCCACCCCCTCACAACGTTATGCTCAAAACCTGAACAGATTTAGAGTTCAAAGAGAAAACTGCTGTCCTTGACTGCCTGCAAGGTGAAGATCCTTAGCCCACACTCCATGGTTCCAAACAGGCTCGGAGAACAGTTTGGAAATAGACGTTTATGGATGTTGGGGAGGGGAGAGTGGAGAGGAAGGCTGAGGGAGCAGGAGGCAGGGGAGCCACTGGCGACCTTTGTGTAAGACTGCATTGGCTGGCTTATTTCCTGCCATCGACTCCTTGGACAGGTGCTGGTGACTTTCTGCCAAACACTCCACCTCAGCAAAACGGGTGTTAAGGGCCATAGACGGATGAGAGGGGTCCTCTGACATGTTCAGGTAAGCCGCCCTTCGCAGCTGCTCCTCGATCACCAGGGCTTGTTCTAAGAGCTGCAGAGGAGAGAAAGACAACAGGTTGAACTAATGGCCACCTTGTCACCGATGGGCCTCTCCGCTCAGCTCTTCCTCCAGCTAGCAAGAACCTGTAAAGGAAGAAGTTCCAGCTCCTCGGCACTGCTCCTCACTCACAAACTCCAACAGTCCAGCACTTCCTCCTACCCACAGGAAGTCCACATTTTTAACACTGTATTTTATATATGAGTGCACAGGACCTCTGGAAGAGCAGTCAGTGCTGTTACCCTCTGAGTTTCTCTCCAGCCCCTGGAGGTCTACGCTTTTTAGATTCTCATAGAGAATTCTTAAGGACTCAACTTATAAAACATACAATTTATATAGAATTAAAATCATGGACTAGCAAGATAGCTCAGAGTAAAGGCTGTGTGTAGCAAAGCCTATGGACCTGCACTTGATGCCCCAGAACTACATGGGGAAAGAACACCAACTACCACAGGTTGTCCTCTGATCTCTGACACAGGCCTCAGGCTCACAGACAAAAGTAATCTTTCCTGCTAGAGATATGTTAGTATTTTGATAATTCTTCTTCCAAAAATTTTCTATGTATATATCTTTTACATAATGGAGTCACATGAGATTCGTAACCATATATCTGAATTACATACTAGGCACTTCTTTTACTCTTCAAAACCATGGGAATGAGGTTTAATTTTAACTCTCCAATACCTGGGGGCTACAGGCACCACTACTACCAAAAACAGTTGTTATTTAAGGCAGGATCTAAGCCTGTAGCTCTGTGTAGCCTGAAACTTACTTGTAGACCAGGCTGGCCTTAAACTGGCTAAAATCCACTTTTCCAACTACTGGGATTAAAGGTAAAATCCTTTGGTGGTTTTTTTTTTTTTTTCCCCTTTTGTTTTTCTTGAGACCAGGTTTCTCTGTGTAACAGAACCCTGGCTGTCCTGAAAGGACTTGCAGACCAGGCTAGCCTTGAACTAACTCACAGAGATCTGCCTTCCTCTGCCTCCTGAGTGCTAAGAATGCACCATTATACCCAGTATTTTCTTAACAATGGCATAATGACCTAGCCTATGGACATAGGAATCAATCAGGTTATCTGGTTTTCATTAAAAAAATAAAATGCAGTCTCAAAAACTCAACCCTGGGGCTGGAGGGATGGCTTTAGCGGTTAAGAGCACTGACTGCTCTTCCAGAGGCCCTGAGTTCAAATCCCAGCAACCACATGGTAGCTCACAACCATCTGTAAAGAGATCCGATGCCCTCTTCTGGTGTGTCTGAAGACAGTGACAGTGTACTTATATATAATAAATCAATCAATCTTTAAAAAAAAAAAAAAATCCTGGCTTTGAACTTACAATTTGGCCAAGTAACAACTTTAAACTCCTGTTCTTCCTGCCTTTAACCCCATGTTCTGATATTACAGGCATGCACCACATGCGGCTTTATGGGGTGCTGGCTTTGTGCCTTCTAGAGAAGTCTATACCAACTGAGCTGTATCTCCAGCCCCCTTCTTTGACTTTGCAAAGATAGTTTTTCTCAGCACCCTGAGGCTAGAGAATTGTAAACTAGAAGCCAGCCTGGGCTACTGTGTAATCCATCCTGTTGTAAAACAAACAGACCCCAACATCACAGATGATAGGCAAGCACAGTTTCATTGTTACTGCTTGTATTCAGTTGTAGTTCAGCTCAGTAACAGAGCACAGGTTAGCAGGCACAAAGCCCTAGATTTCAATGCTACCAACCAGTATATTTTGCTTCCATTTATTAGATGTCCTGTCTTACACCTTTTTCTAGGCAACCCTACACTCTTGAAGGCTGTTGCACACTTGTGAAATATACTCCACGAGGCAGAATGTTTTTAGTTCTTCAAGACAGGATCTCTTTACATAGCCCTGGCTATCCTGGAACTCACTATATAGACCACACTGCCTCTATGTGAGAATGTTATTTAGTTCATAAGTTACAAAGTATCCACTGTTTGAAGGTTCTTTTCCTCAATACTGAAGATCAAATTCAAGGCCCAGGCTAGTGTGGTTGAACTAATCTACTCAGTCTTATATTTTATTTTGTCATTACTGCCAAACAGGTTTTTTAAATTGTTTTGTTTTAAAATATTTATTTACTTATATATTTATGTAATATATAATGTATGTGTGTATATATTTATGTATGTGTATATAGTGCACTGGTATATTGCCTACATGTGTCTGTGTGAGAGTATCAGATCCCAGAATTAGTTATGAGCTGCCATTTGGGTGCTGAGAATTGAACCTGGGGTCCTCTGGAAGAACAGTTAGTTCTCTCAGCCTCTGAGCTGTCTCTTCAGTTCCTTAAGCACTAGAGTCATAGGCATAGGCTACCAGCATACCGTTCCCAAAGGTAGCCCACTGAGAATGGGCCTGTTTTCATAGGATTGCAGTCAGTCAAATATGTACTAATTTATGCCCAGACAGACATCTACTTCTAGTCTGTCTACATGCGGTCTCTCTCACCGACTTTCCCCTGCCCCAGGTTATGAGCGTTCCACAGAGCCTTGGCTTTTAGGAAGGGTTGTTAGAAACAGACTCTACTATATAGCCCAGCTAGCCTCAAACAATTTAGCTAAGGAAGACATTAAACTCCTGATCCTCCTGCTTCTACTGTCCAAATACTGATCCAGACGTGTGCTGCGCAGATCTTTAAGTTGTGTTAAGTGGCCTTGTACTTACATCCCTGCTTCAAGTTCCCAAGTGGGGTGGCAGGCATGTGACATCATATCTAAGTACTGCTGGGGTTTTTAAAACACTTTCTCAAGAGGTGTCCACAGTACCAGGCAGCACCTCACACACTTCGGTTGAGAGCCCCCTGGTGGACAGAACGTAGTTGAAGAGGTATTATTTTGTGAGAAATACCAAGCAACTTTCCTAAAACTAAACTTTCCTTTTTCTAGTCTTCTCTGCTCTCACATGAGCATCTTTCATGGACTCAAGCTGAAGACCTCAGTTACTTTTGTCTAACTACACATCAAACTCAGAGCTCAAGAGCTGGGGAATTCTGGTCTAGGGACTAAATCTTGCTCCTGGCCAGTTTTGATAAAGCCCGAAAGCTAAGAATGAAGTTTTATGTTACAGATAAATGGCTATGGGAAAGGTAACAATAAGATTCATACATGCTACTTTTTAATAACTGAATGAAACTCCCACCCACAAACAGAAGTTTTATTGGAACTTGTTGATGCAGCATCCCCTGTTCGTTCCCACTGCTGTCAATGACAGAGCTGTGGATTTGCGACAGAGCCCATAAGGTTCAGTAAACTTAACTTACTCACTCTCTGGTTCTTCAACAGAAATGTTCTGTTAACCCCACAGTAAAACACCAAGCACAGAAATCCTATGATGTTCCCTTATCTTTAGCCTTCGAACCTCTACAGAGAGTCACTGGTCAGGCTCTAATAGTGCACAACAATATGATAATTGTAATCTTGCCAATGTTTTCCTTTCTCTTGGCCCTATCAAAAAACCTCCGGGGTTGGGGATTTAGCAGTGGTAGAGCGCTTGCCTAGCAAGCGGAAGGCCCTGGGTTCGGTCCCCAGCTCCGAAAAAAAAGAAAAAAAAAAAATCCACGCGCCTGCTTGTGACACCAAGACCGCCTGGCTCTCCGGGTACGTGCCTCCTGGCCTCTAGCTCAACCCCTCCCAACTAACCTCCCACCACTATCAAACACCAGTCTTCTCTATAGCTCCCTGTGTTCACACCCAATGATTTCTATTGTGTCTACCAAGACTTTCATGAGCTACCTCTCTACTGCCCTGAAGAACTTCCCTAGGACATTTAGCAGTGTGTTCCCCTAACACACAATACCAGACACTTGAAACTAAATGCTGACAGACACCATGCCGATCTGTTCTTATGTCCTTGTGCTACTCACTCCTTAGTATATCAATACCTAAAGGTACAAACTTACTAGTGTACATTTTTTTAACCCCTAAATACACTCAGCTTAGGAACCTGTATCTTATTTCCATGGCATCCTACTGGATTGATACCCACATTCAGGGCACACTCAATAAAGAGCTGCTGTCTCTGTGGAACACTGGGTATCTCCTCTTTGCACCCACCCTTCCCTTTATCTACATAATACCATGACCCAGAAAAAAGGACTCCAGCCCACTCACAGCCCTACATTCTCAGGGTCCAGTTCAACCTCTCCCTAACTTTGCTAAACACCCCAACCTACAGTTTCCCGTCAAACTCAGTCTATGTCACTCATCAGGTACAGCCACAACTCTTGCTCATAAACTCAACCATCATCTTTCTTTTGTTGTTTCTCTGTTTGAGGCAGAGTCTGTGTGGCTTTGGTTGGCCTGAGTAAAGCTCGTTATGTAGACTAGGTTAACATCAAACTCACAAAGAGCTCTGCCTGCCTGCCTCAATCTCCACATTTCTATATCCCCACCTCCATATCTTGTCACTTGAAGTCCCAGGTTCAGTTCTCAGCAGGCATAAAGTAGTTCACAACCTTCTGACCTCTGTGGGAATGAGGCAGACAGGGGGACAGATACGCATGAAAGCAAAGCATTCATACATATTAGATGAAATTAGGTATCCTGGGGGAGGTGCAGGTGTGGCTGAATGAATGGACCCTCTTTTACAGAACCTTCTGTCTCCAGAGACCTTCAGATCCTCCTGAAGGCCACGTTTGTCCCATTCTGCTCACCTTAAATCTTCGAGCTAGAAATTTATTCTTGATCTCTAGAAAATTGCCACGATTCATTTCGCCCTTGAAAGGCTCATTGAGGATGGCATACCGTGGGTCATTCTGGATGTCCTGCCACCGGGCATAGCCGTGGCTATTGATAAAGAGCTCAGGAAAAACAAGAAGCAAGAGCCTCAGACTAAAACCCTCAAATCCCTGCATGCAAACCCCAACCCAGACTCAGCTCAGGCAAGGATACTTTATAATGCCAGCCAGCAGCCAGTAGTCGTGGCGGCGATGCCAAATCTCATAAGTCTTCTTAGTGACCGTGGCTGCCCGCTCCTCATTCTGCCAAAGGGAGTGCAACTCTGAGGAGGAATTTAGAGGAAGGTTAGAGAGTAGAAAGGAAGACAAAATCTGTGAGAATTTAAATTAAAAAAGAAAAAGCTAGGTGTGCAGGTTAAGGCAGTGCACAGCATATTTTACATACTGAGTCCCAGGCCAGCCAGGGCTACCATGAAACCCTATCTCAAATATCAAATCCAAACATCAGATATCAAATAACAAAGACCAAAAAGGGGGGAAAAGGTGCACCTATATCACCTGCCCCACCCATCCCAGTGTGGTCCAAATCCAGCTCCCTAACACAGAACAAGGACAAGCTCTCCAGACCAAGTTCCCATGATGCCCTGATTTCTGGCATGAAGCCCAACTTCCCCTCAGGACCTTTATTCCGTACCGGTAAAACCGCCATCTGCAATGTTGAACATGAAACGCTGTTTGAGGTTTTTCTTCTGCTTCTCATCACTAAGATCCTTGGGAGTTTCTCCGTTCTGAAGCAGCACCTCCTTTTTCTCTTCTTCCTCCTTCTTCTCTTCTATAGGATACACCAAAGGAAAACATCAGCTCCCATCTGAAACCCAGCACTGTGACCCTTGCCCATAGCACTGCCCGCTCTGTCTACCCCCACATCCACACTCAGTCTCCCAGACCAGGACAAGGTGTCAGCAGCAGCTCCTGACAGCTAAGCTTGGAAACAGTCCCTCGTCTCGGAGTAACATGTCTGTAGCAGTAGACTGAGGTAGATGTGGGTTATGTGCCTGCTTCTGGTTTCAGCCCAAGCAACCAGCCTCCCTACACACCTACCTTTGTCTTCCACCACGATCGGGGTCAGGTCTACCGCAGACTTCTCCTCCGCTTTCTCCACCTCAGTAGTACCTGGAGGAAGAAGGCACTGAGATCACCCTAATGACAGAGAGCTACACTCTGGCCCCTCACCACTGCTATGGTGTCACACACCTACACAGCTGGGAATAAGAGTTCCAAAGATGTCAGAGGCTGAGGGGAATTTAGAAGTAAGGGTCCCTCCTGGCTGCACCCTCCCTCCTGATGGTTCAAGGCCTGGTAAAGTCTGGAAGTAAAGCCTAGTAAAGTGGCCTGCAGCTGCTCCTGCTTACCTTTGGACTCCGTCTCCATGGGCTCCTCTGCTCTCTCCTTCACCTCTGCCTTTTCCACTTTCTCCTCTCCCTCAGGAGGCTCAGCAGGAGCCTTGTCATCCTCAGGGGCAGGGGCAGGGCCAGGGGTGGGGCCGGGGCCAGAGGCAGGGGCAGGGGCAGGGGCAGGGGGCTGTGCACACTACAAAGGAACAGAAAACAGAGGGTGAAGTAAATGGGCCTGAATCTGAGACATCTGCCGTGAGCACGATGGCATCTAGTTACCCTCTTACCTCCACAGTCACCTCAGGGGCTGTAGGTTTAACTTCCTTTTCTCCTTCTGTGCTCTCTTCTTCTTTAAGGCTATTTTCCTCTATTTTTATCCCATCCTCTGCAGACCAATAAAGACAACCAATCAGGAAGGCCCTAGGTCAGAGGTCACGTCAGGCCGTTTGTCTCCACCTAGATTGTCCTCTCGTGCCTTTAAGAGCCAGCCCTATTCTTAGGACAGCCCTCCTAAACTGAGAGGTAAATTGCTATGTGTCCTGCCAGACTACCCTGTTAAGACTGGGCACAGGGTAGCAGAAAAAGGCACAGGACAAGATTGTTTAAAAAAGGACAGACGTGACCTGACATCAGCCTTACCAGCAGGTGGCACAGGTGCAGGGGTATTGGGCTGTGTGTCCCCTGGTGTGGAAGGTGTAGGAGTCTTTGGCGAGGGTGAACCTGGCTGAGACATTTTTTTGTTTTCCTCCACTTCAGCCAGTTCAGGCATGCTCCAGCGCCCATTGACATGTTCAAACTCCTGAACCTACAGCAAGAATGGCAAGTTCAAGACTCATTTGGGGCTATGGTTGCTTGACCCGCAATTTCTCAACTTTAACAATGAAAATAGGCTTGGGGCTCACCTTCTTTCGAATCAGAGACATGACACCAATTCTAGTAAGAACATGTTGGCGAGACAGGCCTTCTCGTGGGACACCATCAGCAAAAGTCTCAGCCCCATCTGCCCCAGGCTCACACAAATGTCGCATGAAGAGTGACACATAAGCCCTGAAGGAGAGAACAGAAACCCCATTAGACACTGCTTTTGGCCTTTAACATGGCTGCACCTCAAAGTAAGGCCTACGATGTCCTGGAATGTTCATCTCAAGATCCACACTATGGCCTAAGGTCTTTTTAGGAACCAACAGCTTCACCTGCCAACTGCAGCTGGCAACACCCCTTTCTCTTTCCTTGTACAACATGGGCTAAGTTTCAGACAACACACAGTTTAAGCCCTGGCTCCAACTAGCATGCCCAGCCTTGGACTTACTTAAATTCTTTCTCTGACTTGCCTCGAAGATCTCTCACAAGCCACTGAGTGGTAAAGGCGTCCTGAGGCGGCATGCCATAGCGCATAATTGCATTAAGAAATGCTTTTCGCTGACGAGCGTTAAAACCAAGTACCTAAGGAGAAAGAATCACTGTAAGAGGAAGCAAGAAGCCTCTCCTCACCAAAGACAACTGTCTGGCGATCTCAGGCCTCCTCTCTCCCTCCCACTATAGCATCACACTGCACTTACTTCAATATTCCCACCAACTCGGGCCAGCAGAGGAGGTAATGGCTTATCTTTATCATTCCGCAGGCCCTTGCGACTGGGCCTGCGGGGAGCTGTAAAGAGAAAGATAGAGTGAGCAACACTGGGCCACTGACAGGACAGCAAACAATGCAACAGCTACACAACTGTCAAGATGGCTCTGCTCTCACCTTCTGATCGTTCGTCAAAGTCTTCATCACCTTCCTCTGAGGCCACTGAGTAATCGGACTGGTTGTCGGACTGGTCGTCCTGCCAATCTGGAGGGAGAGAGGGCAGATGAGCGGGGCCCACTGCTCTAGTGGAACGGCCCGTGGGTGGGGGGCGGGGCCGGCCACACACACCTCGGTCCTCCTGTGAGCCATCATTGTAGTTGACCTGTTTACGGATTCTTTTTCCTTTGCCCAGATTTCGGGCTAGATCTTCTTGCTGCTGCTCATAATGGTGCCGCAGCAATTTCTCCCAGTAGTCAGGATCCACACTTTCTTCCTGTTTTATGATTTCCCGTTCTACCTCCTCTTCCTCCTGGGACAGAGGGAGGGCCAGGACTCAGGGGTGCTGAAGTCAGCAGCACTAGCTACCCCTGGCCCTCACAGTTCCCCTCTGCTAGCTCCTTCGCATGGCTCAACTTGTAAACACTTGATGTGCCTGCTTGGACCTAAAAACTTGGAAGAAATTTAACAGACAAGGCATGGTTCCTCAAAGGTTCCGTGGAGATTAGCAATTGGCCTGATTAAAGGAAATGTTAAGACGAGACAGAATGAAAAGCCGCCGTGCGGCTTCCATGCCCTCCTCCTGGCCGCATCCAGAAAGACTGAAAAGAAGGTTATCGCCTTAAGCAAGCAAGGCTGAGGAGCTTCTGAGACACTGCAAGAGATCTTTAGGACAGAAAGCATTCTGGTCTTAATTAACCTCAGAGGAAATCAGCAACTGTTTGAAAAACAAAAACTAAACCAAAGTTACACACAGATACACATACACCGAAAAGTGTATTCTAGTATCTCAATGGCTCTTTTTGGTTTGTTTGGTTTTGAGAAACAGGGCTTCTTCTCTCTGAAGTCCTGGTCATCCTGGAACTTGCTCTTTGGCCCAGGTTGGCTGGGATTTGTTAAGAGCCAAGTCCCACTACAGCCCAGCTTGGCTTTCCAAATCTTATCCAAGTTACAGTTTCCTTCCCTACTGACAATTCGGATATATTAACGGAATACAAATCCTGGGCTGGGCAGAGTTGGAACTGGCAGATGCTTCCTTAGTATACATAAGGCCCTGGGCCTGACCCTCAGCAGTGCACAGACCATGCACAGCAGCATGTGCCTACAACACTGCCCTGGGGACAAAGCCAGAAGAATTAGAGCTTCAAGATCAACTTCATCTACACAGTGAATACAAGGCCATCTCAGAATACACGAGACCATACATGTCTCAAAGAAAACATAAATCCAAGTCCATCAAGACAGAGTAAAACCACTGTTCACAGCCTGAATAAAAACCATCTAAATGTCAGAGCAATGGCGGGTTCAGAGAGCAAAGGCACTCAGTACAAAGCTCATACCCTGTGAGCCTGGATATACATGGAGCAAAGCAATTCTCTGCAGTCTCTTCTCCTCCACACCCACACCCAAGTAAATGGAAAAAGAAACTTTCAACAAACAACCTAAATGGTTACACAACCCAACTACAGAATGGGCTTATGATCCCTAATTAAAGAAAAGAAAATCTAAAAATATCAATCTGAAGAGTCTAAAAATATTAACTGCCTTTACAATTTTTAGTTTTTTAATTTAATGTTTGCTTTGTTACATTAAGTCTGGGCACCACAATCACTCCTGGTCCGGAGGAGACCAGAGGATGGCATCAGACTCCCTGGGACTGGAGCTACAGAAGTTTGTAAGCCGCCATGTGGGTGTAGAAGGAAAAGAACTCTGGAACCAGTGCTCTTAACTGCTGAACCGTCCCTCACCCTTCACCCCACTGTAAACACAAAAGTGTCTTAACAGGATGTCAATATAAAGGAGTCCAGACTACTGATCTTTGATGTATGGATACTCAACTACTAAGTTTGTAAATATAGCTAAATTCCCAAATCCCCCATTTCTGAAACAATTGTTTGCAAGCATTTCAGGTAAGGTGTTATTTAACCTGCCTGTACTTCCCAAACCACTTATTATAACTCCCTAGCAGACAAACAGACAAATACAGACAGACAGACAGACATATAAATGGTGGTTCACACCTGTAATCTTAAGCATTTAGAAGGATGAAGCTGAAAGATCACCATTAAGTTCAAGGTCACCCTGGGTGACTAACACCTCGCACTCGTCACACACACACACACACACACACACACACACACACACACACACCCCAATTGTCTCTAGAAAAGAACCAGGCACACACACACACACACACACACACACACACACACACACACACCAATTGTCTCTAGAAAAGAACCAGGCAGGACAGAGTAGAAGGTATCCTTTTCTCTTTTTGAGTTTTGAACTATGCTTCGATATGACTTGGAAGTCTGGTGCGGCTGGAAAGCAGTGGAGCCTCTGTGGTGCAGACCTGCTGGGAAGGAGTCACATCAATGAAGCGTGCACTCAAAGCAGCAGGTAAGACAGTGGTCTGCTCTTCTCCCTTTTGCCCTGTGAGCACTTTCCTCAGTATGTTTGCCCAGTTATGCTAGGCCTAATGCCCATTAGCATTAGGACCTGCTAGCCATCCCCTGGAGCCTCTGAAATGGTAACAGAAAATAAGCTTTCTTATCCTCCCCAATCTAACTTTTTGAGATAAGGTCTCACTAAGTTCTGGGTGGTCTAAAACTCCCTATGTAGACCAGAATGGCCTTGAACTCAAGAGATCTGTTTGCCTCTGCCTCTTGAATGCTAGGATTAATGTCATGTGCCACAATGATGGACTCAGCTTTTCTCTTTTGTTAGACTGATTACTACACGCCTATAATCTCAGCACCCAAGAAGCTGAGAAAAACTGAGCCTAAAGCAAGCCTGGAATTCCACAATAAATCCCAGGCCAGAAAGGGCTAACATAGTGTGACCTGGCCAATAAAACTTTGGGCCTAATGGTAGAGGCTTTAGCTTTTAACTACTAGAGAGGCAAGAGGATCAGAAGTTAAAGGCCAGCCTGGAGCAACAACTTATAGGGGGCTGGGGACATGGCTTGGTTTGTAAAGTGCTTGCCCAGTGTGCACCAATTCTTGGATTCAATTCCCAGCGCCATGTACAAGCAGGTGTGATGGCACATGCCTGTAACCCAGCACTTGGGAGGCAGAGGCATAAGTGTCAGGAGTTCAAGGTCATCCTTGGCTGCCTGAATTCAAGCCTGGCTTAGGCTAAATAATAAACCAAAAAATTTAAGGTACACAGTACTAAGCATAATATATATACATGATAATTTTTTTTAAAAAAAGTTGATTATAAAAGCATTTTAAAAAAACACAATTCTTTTAGCATGTCAGAATATAACTCAGTAGGAGATTATCTACTTGGCCCTAGGCCCATCCCCAGCAACCCCACCTTCTGATGAAAAGTCTAATCCAGGTGTGGCGCTGGATGTCTTTAAGCCCAGCACTTGGAGGTAGAGGCAGCAGATCTTTATGAGATCTAAGCCAGAGTGATATAGTAGGTCACTGTTTCTAAAGTAAAGTAAAACTAAAATAGAAATGATCGGAAGAATGACACTGGACACAGACAGTCATCAGGACCACACCTATACTTGCATGGTCACTAGCACTCACTTCGCCAAGCATGGGCCATGCCAGGCAGTTAATTCTCTCTGCTACTGTAAGAAAGACCAAACAAGTTTTTGGTTGAGTTTACTACCAAATTATATAAAAATTTCCCATCTAGTCACATATAAACTGTGACTAGAAACTACGTTCCATGAAAGCTGTTGAAAGCATAGTGGGTAGTGCCTTCTGGTGTGCACAGAGCCCAGGTTCACTCCCCAGCACACGAGAGTTGGACACGGCAATTGCACACCTCCAGGCATGTGCCTGTTATCGGGCACTCAGGAGGCACAGGCAGGAGGGTCAGAAGCTCAGGTCATCCTTGACTACACAGTGAGTTCCAGACCAGCCTGGGATACATAGGACCATCTCAAACACAGAGAAAGAACAACTGCGGTTCAAGTGTGCAATCTTACACTTGGGAGGCTAAGGTAGGAAGACCATGAGTTCAAGACTGGGCTGAGCTACACAGGACGACCCTGGCTCAACAAAACAAAAGAACAAAATAAAGAGGAGGAAGAAATATCCCTATTAAATAGTGTTTGATGGGGTTGGGGATTTAGCTCAGTGGTAGAGCGCTCTCCTGGGTTCAGTCCCCAGCTCCGAAAAAGAAAAAAGAAAAAGAAAAAAAAAATAGTGTTTGATTTATGATCCTTCAAAAGGTTATCAAGCAGAATTGATTAAGCCTCATGCAAATCATTAAAAGAACACACACTCATGCTACTCATAATCTGCTAGAACACAGGGGTAGGAATGTGACACAGCTGGACAGACGCTAGCCAGCAAGCATGCAGCTTTGGGTTCAACTCCATGTAAGCCTGGCCTCGTGGCACATGCTGTCATCACAGCACTTGACTGATGGAGTCAGGTTATGCTCAGCTACAAAGTAAGATCAAGGCCAGAGGATGGAAAGTTTAAGACCTATGCTAAATAGCAAGACTTTGTTCAAAACAGAAGCATAAACCAACCATGTTCTCTGAGGAAAGCAAAGTGTCCTTCAGCTGGGAGGACGAGAAAGCACCAGCCTAGGCCTGAGTCAAGTGACTTAAAGGCCCAGCACAGAAGTAAGGCTTTTAAATTGCTCGAGAGAAGAAATATATACCAAATCCCACACATTCTCTTTTGGTAGTTTTTGCTTCTTACTGAAAAAAACCAAGAGGATATATAAAAGGAAACAGGAATGAATTCTCATCTTTGAAAAAAAACATCTAGTTATTTCATGTATTTCATCTACTTTTTTCTGAAGTAGCATTAAAATTTTTTTTATGGAGAATAAGATTAATAAAAATAAGACTCTGGGGGTTGGGGATTTAGCTCAGTGGTAGAGTACTTGCTTAGCAAGTACAAGGCCCTGGGTTCAGTCCCCAGCTCTGAAAAAAAGAAAAAAAAACCAAGACTCTGGGAGAATATATGATGTGAATCTAGCCGTGTGGCACCTGACAAGTCAGGGCAAAACTGAGAATGTAAATTAAACATGTAACTTTCTTTCCAAGGCAAAAAAAAAAAAAGTTTTCCTGTTGTTTCAAATTATCATCTTGATCTTAATTCCAATTTCCAGACGAGTCACCAAGAACAGCATTGCCTTGGACTCTTACTCACCCCCATTTCTTCTTCCCGTACCACATACTGAGCCACTTTGAATGAACTCAAATATTCATTCATGCCCTGCAATTCTGTGTCTTCAGTCTCATCCTGATTTCGATCCAGCAGTCGTTCAATGGCCTTATCGTCATAATGGATGACACTGCTGTCTTCTCCCTCCTTGTTGTCTCCTCCTATGAAGAACCAGGAGCCCACAACTTTCAAGTCAGTTCAGCAGCAGCAGTAGGAAAAGAAGTTCCCTCAGGACTTGCTATCAAAAGTCCTTCCTTACTGTCTGAGAAACCCAGCTCCACCCCAAATGTAAGCTCCTGATTAGCTCACCTCCATCCGTGGCTTCGTCCTTGAATAGTTCCTCGGTGCCAAATTTGAGGATGTCATCAAGCTCCTGTTTGGACATTGAGCCAGTCTTGGAGCCCAGGCCAGGCCGCACCACTAAATGTGTCAACATCATCTTCTTCTTTGCCACCTGCGTGATGCGCTCCTCCACGGATGCGCGAGTCACAAACCGGTAGATCATCACCTTCTTATTCTGCCCAATACGGTGGGCTCTGCTAAAGGCCTGAAGTTGATTAAGCAAAACCAACAATCGTAAGTTCTCCTGACTGTCACTGACATCAAGACAACACTAGACAGAAGCTAAAGCCAATCTTCACATAAAATCTCCTTTCACAGCTCTCTTTCCAGACGCCAACTTCCTATCACATCACCTAGAATAGGACTACTGTTGTTTCATAGCTACATTTCACATGACAGACCTTCTGCTGGAGGGTATGGACTGCCCGGACCTCCCAAAGCTAATACTCTACTCACCTGGATGTCATTATGGGGATTCCAGTCAGAGTCATATATAATAACTGTATCCGCAGTGGCCAGATTGATCCCAAGGCCCCCAGCTCGAGTGGAAAGCAAGAAGCAGAACTGTTGAGCACCCGGTGCTAAGAGACAGAAAACACCATGAGTTCTCTCCCGAATTCCAATACATAAGTAGAGAGAGAAGGTGAGACGCTTCAGGAAAACACCAATTATCAACCTGGTACCTGAGGATACTTCAATCAACATCGAAGTTTATGAAAAGGGTATTAGCATAGTCAAGTATTGCCCTCAAAATATGTATGAATTTCAGTGAGAAAAAGAAACTTTACAGTAGATAATTTTAGCAGACACCGTGCCTAGGACCAAGTAACCAATAATCAGCAGAAAGGACAAATGCAGACATCACGTGCAATATCCCACTGTGGCATTCCTGGCAAGCATCTTTCAAGAAAGAGACACTGCTTGAAATAACTGACTAAGTCTGAAGTACCAATGCCAGGAATGACATTTCACTAGGGGTGAAATGTCAGGAGCGTTTTGTCCAACTGTAAGTATAAAGAGTGGAATCTACTTGGACCTATTGGTGGGACCTGGGATTGGATCCTCAACTGAAAAGGACATTAAGGGAAAACTAGCAACATTCAGTTAGGGTCTACAGTTCAGGTGACAATGGGATCCAATGTTATTCATTTTCTACTGTTAGAAGCTGTACCACAGTTACATAACTTACTTTACTGAGTTTTTGTTGTTTGTTTTGTTTTTGAGACATGGTCTCATCTAGACCAGATTGGTCTAGATAGCCAGGGTAATCTGAACTTCCTGTCCGTCCTTCCCCATTGCTGAGGTCACAGCTGTGTCACCACTCTTAGCGGTGCTGGGGACTGAATCCAAGACCTCACGCAATGTTGGTGAGCACTCATCCCCAGACAGCTCCCTGATTCATGTGTCAGTACGTGAGAGTAGGCCTGCCAGCACACACACGAAGTCAGAGGACAGAGCCAGTCTTCTCCTGCCACTGTGACTCCAGGACGTAGAAACGCAGGGAAGTAAGTAAGCCAGGATGCACCTTCCATACTCAATCACCTCACTGGCCTTTTTGCTTATTCTGTGTATTGCACATACGTGCATGCGTACATACGTGTTGTCAGAGGGCTTCTGGCAAGAACTTTCACACGTAGGAGAGGGATCTGATAAACGAGCTGGGTGACATGTGACTTTCCCTGCTGGCCCTCACTGCCCCTGCCTTTTTCCCCAGACAGGTCTCATGCGTCCGTGAGTTACTCCTTAGATCCTTACTTTATTTTATGTGTGTGTTCGCCTGCAGTATGTCTGCTCACAGTGTATGTGCACTGACTGGGAGGCCATTAAAGGATGTCGGATTCCCTGGACCTGGAGTTATAAATGGTTGTGAGCGGTCATGTAGGTGCTGGGAAATTGAGTCCTCTGGAATTGAGCCAGTGCTCTTCCCAGCCTCACCGCAATCTCGACCCTCCTACTGTACCACTCAGGGCCTGAGAACACAGGCCTGAGCCACCGGGGCCTGGGAAGGGCACTGACAGAGGCAGGTTAACGCTGGATTGTTTTAAACTTTTAAGTCCAAACACATTTTAAACAACAAGGATAACTACTACAAAGAACTTATCTCAGAAAAAAACCAACAAAAATAACTAACTAAAATGAAAGGTTGGGGAAAGGTGTAGTTGAGCCCCTGGGGGTAGAGACAGATAAAGAGCACTCGCACTCTGGCAGAGGATTCTAAGTTCGGTTCCTAGTGCCTCTGTCTGACAGGTGCTAAGAGCAGCCTCTAAGTTTCGGGCCACTTCGGGCACCTGTATAAACATGGTATACACAGAGACAAGTAGGCACATAAACATATGTAAAAAAAAACTTATAACCAAAACTAATCTGTTCTTCCTTTCAGCCATAGGGTATAACCAGGGTTAAAGAACTTCCCCCACCCCGGGCTGGGGATTTAGCTCAGTGGTAGAGCGCTTACCTAGGAAGCGCAAGGCCCTGGGTTCGGTCCCCAGCTCCGGAAAAAAAAAAAAAAAGAACCAAAAGAACTTCCCCCACCCCATCCCCGCTTAAGCAAAAAGACCAAAGACTCCAAAGGGTAGAAGTTAAGAAAAACCTCTTAAAGCTATTCCATTACTTGTTCAAAAGCTTTCCTCCTCCCTGTCAGTCAACCAAGACCCAAAAGAACAAGAGCTGGGCTTCTGGAGGGATGGAGGTGCTGGACATAGCTCGGCAGTTAGGAGCACTGGCTGCTCTTCCAGAGGCTGGGGTTCATTCCTAGCACCCACAGGGTGACTCACCACCAGCTGGACCTCCAGCTACAATGGACCCAATGCTCTCTTCTGGCCCCTACAGGCACCACACACATATGGCGCACACTCACGTGCAGGCAAAACATCCAGACACAAAACAAAATCAAGTCTTAAAAACAAAACCAGTGGGGCTGATGAGGCTGTTCGGCAGGTAAAGGTGTCTAGGTAATCTCTGCTCAGGCCTCAGGATTCACAGAGAACCAACTCTGTGTTTTCCTGTGACTCGCACATCTGTGCCATGGTGCACATGTATGCAGATGCAAGCTCGCATGCATGTATGCACACTTTTAAAAAAATAGAGGAAAATGATCAGAGCTGGGCAGGGGCAAATAACTCCGTCTAAAGGAAGGTCCATCTCTATGTGTCTGAGTCCAGGCTGGTCTACAGAGAGTTCCAGGCCAGAGAGGATGGATATAAAACTGGGTTCAATTCCCAACAGCCACACGGTAGCTCACAGCCCTCTGTAACTATAGTACCTAGGCACACACATGAGATAATTACAGTAGTACCTAGGCACACACACACGAAATAATGACATTTTTGTTTTGAGACAGAAGCAGCTGAGGCTGTCCTGAACTCTCTCTGTAGGTGACCAGGCTGGCCTTGAACTCAGATCTGCATGCCTCTGCCTCCTGAGTGCTGGGATTAAAGGTTATGTACACACCATGCCCAGCTTATTAATGTTAACGAACTGACTGCCTGGAGATAAGACACTCTTCTCTTACCATTGAAGCGATCAATGGCCTCCTGACGCATGTTCCCAGTGATTCCACCATCAATACGTTCATATTTATAACCTTCGTGTTCTAAAAAATCCTCTAGCAAGTCCAACATCTTGGTCATCTGGAAAAAGGAACCACTTAATTACAGAGCTGTCAGATGATAATCCCTTTCCTCAGTCACTAGGGCTGTCCCACTGCTGTCTGTAAAGTTCAGGATGGGCCCACGTACCTGGGAGAAGATGAGCACACGATGGCCTCCCTCTTTCAGGTTCTTAAGCATCTTCTGTAGCAGCAACAATTTCCCAGATGCTCTGATCAGGGCACTGCCGTCGTACATACCATTGGGCATCTTAGGGGCCTCCTGGTGACAGAAATAAAGGAAGAAACATGGAAGGAGACCCACAAGGAGACGTGGCAAGGCACAGGAGCCAAGGAAGCACACCTACCATTGCTGCCACAGGGAAGAGGTACGGGTGGTTGCAGCACTTCTTAAGATCCATCACCACATTCAGCAGAGAAACCTGGTTGCCACCGCCTCGAGCATTAAGTGCCTCAAAATTCCGAGTGAGAATGTACTTGTAGTACTTCCTACATGAACAGGACAAGGACCGGTCGGACGAAGAGTCTCTGAATGACTAATGATGCAACCCAACAGCCTGCGATCATCTTTCCAACACTCCTCACTGTGGGGCTGAGCTAACAGGCAACTGCCACACCATCCTTGTGTTAGACACAGGAAGGTGGAACGAGCAACTACAAGCTCCCGCTCCCAGGTGTGAGCTTTCCTCGGGCCCTGCTTGCTCCTATCGGCAGACATGAAGCTCTGTGGAAGAAACTGCTGGCGGGATGGCGGGTGTCTGTCACGAAGCTCAATTTGCTCCATCCCTCCACACTCACTTTTGCATAGGGCTCAGCTCCACACGCACAATCAGTTCTGTCTTGGAGGGCATGTTCTTGAAGACATCAGCTTTGAGCCGCCGCAACATGTGAGGCCCCAGCATGTCGTGTAGTTTCTTAATCTGGTCCTCTTTGGCGATGTCAGCAAACTCTTCCAAGAAGCCTTCTAAATTGCTTCAGGGGGAAAAGAGTTGTTAGAGAAAAAGAAAAAAGGAAGAAAGGAAAGTAACACGGGAAGTGAGCAACAAGAAGAACAAACATATAGCTAGGAACAGACAGACAGACAGACAGACAGACAGCCACACTTACTGGAACCTCTCGGGGGTGAGAAAGTTGAGCAGATGGAACAATTCCTCTAGATTGTTTTGTAATGGAGTTCCAGTTAGCAACAGCTTGTGTTGGAGTGAGTAACCGTTCAAAACTCGGAAGAACTGGTGAAGAGAAATGAAATTCAAGAAACGAAGGCACCAGAGCACCAGAAAAATCCCAAGCTGTTTCACTGTCCAGTGAATTAAAGCCTCTCATCCCATGGCTGGCATCCTTAAATGCCTGGCCAAAGAAGGGGCTACCAACGGTCAAGAAGAAAATAAAGACCACTTTCCCCTCTTCTCTACTTAGGCTTCTTTCAAAAAGATGACTCTCCCAAGGGACTAGGACTAGAGGCTCTCACCTCCCACTCCTCACCTTAGACTGGTTGTTCTTCAGCCGGTGGGCTTCATCCACAATGAGGCAGGCCCAGTCAATAGAACCCAAGATGGCCATATCAATGGTGATCAACTCATAGGATGTCAGCAGAACATGGAATTTCACAGATGCTTCTTTCTGCACATAACGATAAGCCGGTTACTCACTACTGGTCCACTCCTCAGCACAACTGGGACAAGCAAGCTTTCCCTGCTCCCCAAGTTCTCTTTCTGCCTCACTCAGAGACCTGGTAAGGCAGCAAAGCAGCCCACAGCAGTGACTCCCTGTCAAGTTTCCTCTTCCCTCCCACTGAAATACCTTCATTCGGGAGGCTTTCTTGCCACCACGAATGGCATTATCTTCAAAGGAGAACTCATTTTCCCGGATGATGGCACGGCTGTCCTTGTCACCCACATAGGTCACCACATACATATCAGGAGCCCACATCTCAAACTCTCGCTCCCAGTTGATGATGGTGGACAGAGGCGCGCTCACTAAGAAGGGGCCTTTGGAGTGACCCTGGAAGGAAACAGGCAGAGTCAGGGCTAAGAGCCCCCTCCCTGAACCCCAGACTCCCCCTCCTCCCTGACCCACAGTGAAGCTGACACTGGACACCTGTGCCTCTGACGCCCCTTCATCTGTTACAAACACCATTCACCCCTCTTCCCAAAAGGCAGTTGCCCACCTTGACAAAACCAAACTCCTCCACCTACACAAGAATTTCCTACCACTAAGGCCTTTTACCTCCAGGCACTCAGCCTACCAGGGCTCTGATCCTGCAAAATCTCCACTGTAGGATCTAGAAAGTGGCTCACTGTTTAAAAGCACTAGCTGCTTTGCATAGGTCCCACGTCCAGATCCCAGCACCCACATGATGGCTTATAGTCTGTAATTACAGTTTAAAGAGGTGACCCCTCTTCTGGCCTCCCCAGGTACTGCACATAGGTGGTGCACAGCCATACTTATGGACAACATACCCACACAAAGTAATTAGAAAAAGAAAAGAAAAAAGGATTTGTACTACAGAGCTGTCTCTTCCTATCCCTCTGCAGTATTTCTTTCTCCCTTCCTCCCACTCCTTAAAACACAAGAAAATATAGTCACAAAATACCCACTCCAGACACTAGCGTCTCCCAGCCTCTTTACCTCCTTGTACAGGGAATAGAGGAAGACTGCTGTCTGCACAGTTTTCCCAAGGCCCATTTCATCAGCCAGGATGGTATCGGTACCCTGAGCCCAGGAGAAGCGTAGCCAGTTTAAGCCTTCCATTTGGTAGGGGTGCAGGGTTCCACCTGTGGCATCCAGGTACTCCGGCTGTCGCTCATACTTCACTGTGGGCTGAAGGAGAAGAGAGGTCAAAAGCTGGTAAAGAACCCCCTTCCTGGAAGACTGCTTCCTCCTACACGAGTCCTAGTGGATCTTTTTTTTTTTTCCTGAGAGCTAAGAGAAACAAAACAAAATAGCCCTTAGGGAAATAAGGCATGGTAAGACCCCCTTTTAACCCTAGTACTTAGGCTGAGATAGAAGGATTGAGTTCAAGACTAGTCTTTGGATCAGGATATACCGTCTCAAAATGTAACAATAAAGAATTTAGTTGCCTTGGAGTTGCCACAGAATCCACCAGGCCATAATGGACAGATCAGATCCAAACCAATGGTCACAGAGAGTCCCAGTTAAATCCAGTGGGTCCCAGACCAAAAAGGCATGAATGTGGGAAAGAGATCTGCAGGGAAGGAAGAATGGGGTGGCTAAAGGAAGGAGGGAGGAAAGAGGGGGCACAGGGACAGTAAGCAGAAAGAACTGTGGACATGTGTGAGCCTCAATACACTTGGGAAAAGGGAGTGATGGGATCCTCACTGTCACTGCAGCATGTGCCTTAGCATCCTTCAGAGGACAAGGCAGCTTATCTAGGCCTCAGGGAGACCTGACACAGACCACTATTCAAAACATGCAAGGCAAAGAAAGGCTCCGGTGTGCCAGGACACTAACTGCTGTCATCGTTAAGACCAGCCAGGTAGAGGCTGGCGCACGTAAGCAATCAAAGCACTTAGGAGGCGGAGACAGGAAATCAGAAGTTAAAAGTCAGCCTGAGCTATATGAGACCTTGCCTTTCTCAAATACATACATGCATACGTTTGTACGCACGCACACGCACACATACACAAGCCCCTTGTATATAAGACCACCTCCTAGTGAACACTGTCCTAACATAAAATATCCCATCTGTGGGTTTTTCCTGATGCTTTCTGAGAGGACAATCTAGATCGTCTCAGCTAGAGTCATCTACAGGTCCTGGAGCTTCACCATGACACTGCAGCGTACTGCCCACACAACAAATACACCATTCCTCTTCCACCCAAACTCACATCAACAGTTGGGGTCTCCGGAGGCCTTTCCAGTTTCCGTAATTTCACCTTCTTAAGCTTCTTGCCAGGTCGCCCTTCCTCACCCCTCATTAACTCCCTAGGAGAGAAAACGGCAGAGCTGCCTCTCGGTCCTTCTGAAGGAGAGCAGTTCCCCTCTTCACAGTCACCTACCTGTGGTTCCAGTAGCTCTGCTTGAACAGGTCGTAGTCCTGTATCTCCACATCCTCACTCTCCCAAGACGCCTGATCGTAGGGTAAGTCTCGCCACTTTATTAAATAGTGAACGTGGCCCTTCTTGTCCACACTATGATGTCAATAAAGAAAAACTCCTCAGAACCAGAAAGCAACTTCTCTCACCTCTCTAGTCAGCCTTGCTCTTAAAAACCAACAAAACCATTCCAAATGCGCCAGGCTCCACATAGACTCAGTCTCAAGGATGCCTATCTTTGACCCAATACTCTCTCTACTCTGTACTCTCCCTGTGGGCCGTACTCAGAGGAATGTTTCTTGAATGTAAGTCAACAGCAAGGTCCATTCTCTTAGCCCCTTTATTTTTTTTTTTAAAGATTTATTTATTTATTATATATAAGTACACTGTAGCTGTCTTCAGATACACCAGAAGAGGGCATCAGATCTCTTTACAGATGGTTGTGAGCCACCATGTGGTTGCTGGGAATTGAACTCATGACCTCTGGAAGAGCAGTCGGGTGCTCTTAACCGCTGAGCCATCTCTCCAGCCCCTCTTAGCCCCTTTAGAAACACTGTCTGGTAGGTCAATGGCCTCCAGGGAGCCATGGGATACCTGTGGTTGAGGATCCGGTGGATCATCATCCACTCCGGTTTTATTCCATAGCGATAGAAGCGCTCCTCCATCTCTGCAAACTTAGGGTCCTTGTTCTTTCGCTTTCGGCTCTTCTCCTCATCTCCACCGAAGTCCCCAGAAGGCGGCTCATCCATATCATTCTTCCGCTGGTAGTTTCTGAACATCACCTGACAGTGCAGCTCCAACTGGGAGCAGAAAGAGAAAGGCGGCCACCCTGGAGCTGCATCCGGCCTCCTGCTCTTACCTCTGCACTGTCACCTCATACATGCAACTTGTCCCAGGCTTACCTGCAATTCTGACACCCAGGAGCAGTGCCAGTAAGACATGCCTTGCCATTTCACAAAGAACTGCCTCTCTGGCCGCCCCTCCAAGGGTTTGGGAGATGGAGTATTAGGATCAGCATCTGGAGGCCGAGGCACTGGTGTAGGAGATGGTGGCTGGCCCCACTTCCAAATTAGGATCTTCTGCACTTTGCCCTTAAGAGCTGGACACTGTTAAATAGAAACCACTTAATCTCAACTCAAACCACAGGGCTATGCATAAAACTCTCCAGGAACAATAAATATCAGTGTCTATGGGTAGGTGGTTAGAGCACTTGCTGCAAACACGACAGCAGGAGGTCAAATGGCCAGCATCTGAAGAGAGGGCTGGTCTCCCAAAGGAACCAGACTAGATACCTGGCATCCACTGTAGCTAAGAATTATTGTTCCAGGGGATCCAATGCGCGCGCGCGCGCATACACACACACACACACACACACACACACACACACACACACACACACATACACACACACACACACACACACACACACACACACACACACACACACACACACACACACACACACACACACGGCCTACTGCCATGGGAAGGGAGACTAAAGGATCACTAGAGCTTGCTGCTGGCTGCCAGCCAGCTAAGCTCCAGGTGTAGTGAGAATCTGTCCAGGGTGATACGGTGGGTATCGGAGTACAACACTGCTGCTGTCTGGCCCAACACCAAGGCCTGGAGCCCTGAACACACATGTACACATACAATACTCGCGAATGAACTTTTTTTCTTTTCAGGTAAGTCTCACTCTAATAGCCCTGGCTGGCCTGGAATTCAATATATAGACCAGACTGACCTTACACTCACCAAGAACTGCTTGCCCTGCCTCTGATGGAAAAACTACAAAGTGAGTTCCAGAAAACAAAATAAATAAAATACTTCACCTCAAATAAAATCTACCCTCACAATCATCCCTAGGCAAAAACCACTAGAACTTTCTCTCCTCTTTGGATATTGTCACAGAGCTAGAAAGAGTCAAGAAGCAAGCTATACAATAAACCAGAATAGCTAGGCACACACAATTCACAGAGAGAGAGACTTGAACCCTTCCCTCTCTTGAGCAAGCTGAATGCAGTAAGCTGGCTCTGGGGCAGCCATGGCTACCGAGAGCTAAGGTGAGACACCCAGGCTCAAGTGAAGCTGGGCATGGTAACCTCAGCTTTGCTCCTCATTCTTGGGAACATGAGGTACAACAGTGAGTTCAAGGCCAGCCTGGGCTGCAAATGAGTTTGTTGCAGCATTTGTGTGTAAGAGCTAAGTTACAGGACCAACCTAGGTGTACATCAACAAAAGAATGAAGAAAACATGGTGTCTTAATACAATTTTTCAGATATAAAGAATAAAGGAGCTGCTTTCCTTTACAGGAAAGCTGATAAAAATGGAGATCATAAAGCAAAACCACATATGTACAGAGAACATAAAAGTAACACAAGACAACTAAAGAAGAGCACAGGCCGGGGTTGGGGATTTAGCTCAGTGGTAGAGCGCTTGCCTAGGAAGTGCAAGGCCCTGGGTTCGGTCCCCAGCTCCGAAAAAAAGAAAAAGGAAAAAAAAAAAAAAGAAGAGCACAGGCCTAATGGGAAGGGGACATCCTTAGTGCAGCAGGCAGGCGGATCTTCCTGCGTTCAAGGCCAGCCTGGTCTACATACATAGCGAGTTCCAGGACAGTCTGGGACTCACAGAAAGGCTCTGTCTTGTAACATCAAACACAAAAACAGAACTGTTCTTAACCACTGAGCCATCTCTCCAACCCCCAAATTACAAGTTTTTAAAGACAAGATCATGTGTGATACTCCTGCCTTTAATCACGCAGGACACCAAGACAAGAGGATCACCGTAAACTCAAGGCCAGCCTGAGCTACATACATAGAGTGAGTTTAAGGATAGCCTGGACATCAGTTCAAAACACCAAAAATCGCAGCAGCAATCAGAATGACAGAATGACTACGACTCTACTGCTTCACCTGCTTAAGAGGAGACCGTTCTTCTCTTCAGTTAATCGCATTTACGCGGCAGATGATGGCCCAAGACTAAGCACTTTCTCCTGTCTCAGCTAGAAAATCTCTATGTCTCCAAAGACCTCTCCCCAACCTAGGCCTCATAATGCCTACCAGAGAGCAGACCCTTGTGCTAGTAAATGGCACTGCTCCCCTCTCCCACCCTCAGTGAAGAGTCACTTACAGTACAGCGGGGACAGAGCCATTCGCCATTTGGGATCTCTGGCAGCGGGGGGTTCAGACAGTGGATATGGTAGGAAGAAGGGCAGGTGTCACAGCATAGTAGTTCCCCGCCATCCTTGCAGACTCGACAGAATTCCATATGGTGGTCATCTTCCTCTTCTGGGTCTCCCCCAACTTCTTCCAGAATCTCTTCACCCTCAGAATTGTCCTCCTTAGCTTCCCACTGGATACCCTCCTTCTCCTGAAATAAAAAACCAGAGATTCAGATTATTACCACCCCACCCCACCCCCAGTCAGACAGCCAAGGACACTCCCATTTTTATTCCCACCTTTGCCCTTAGGGGGACCCAGAGGCCACAGTAGCCAGGCACTCACACAGTGTGGGCAGCTCCACTTGCCCTCGGGGGCCTTCTCCATGTCTGGGTCCAGGCACACCATATGGTAGGCTCGGGGACAGGTATCACACAGGATGATCTCGCCGCCTTGCTGGCACACCTCGCAATAGTCCTGGTGGTCTGTCTCATAACCATCCACAGCAGTCACCTCCTCCTCGCCTGGGCAAGGAAGAGGGAAAGCCCAATTATTAGAACAGACCACCTCCCCCCAACCCTCATCTCCTAAGGGAGATCTCCCCGGCCATTCGCGAGTCCCAGCACAGGTAAGCACACACACCTTTCTTCTTCTTCTTCGCCGTCCGGAGCTTCTTGCGGCTCCGACTGCTGCGGCTGGTAGAGCCATCCGAGACAGAATAGCTATTGATACTGGCATCGTCGAAGTCGGACTCCACATCTAAGTCATCGTCCTCACTCTGGGACAAAAAGAAAGAGAAAGCAAAGTTAATGTCCAGGCCAAGGAGAGAGTGGGAAAGAGCCCCAGGCGCAAGTGCACAGGAGGAGCCTAGTCACACCTGCCCGAGGCAACACAGACTCCAACACTCCTCCCACCACACCTCCTTCCCAGTACCGGGGACCAGGCCTCACCGAGGATCTCTTCCTCTTGGAGCCGAAACCTCCCAGCTTGATTTTCAGAGGAGCTACTTTCTTGGGCTTGGGCTTCTTGGCGTCCGGCACTCGAGGGCTGCCTTTAGGCTTCCTTCGAGCATTGGGACCTAACAGCAGAAAGAAGATAGCCGAACGTATACCACAAGGCCAATGATGGCAAATAAACTCCTCGCCTACATTTACACACCACGTCTTTCTTCTAAACCCAAGGCTTGTTCCTACCTAATGCCCAACTTAGGGGCAAGGCCGCATGCCTAGCTGTCTCTGACTTCACAAGCCCACCCCAGACTCTTCATTAAATCCCACTGCACCTTTGCCCTCCTTGGTCTTGGCCTTGCGGATAGGAACCTCCACAGGGGGAGGGGGAGGGGCAACTTCAGTAGCTGTCACCATGCTCTCCACCACAGCCACAGCCGCTGCAGCTGCAGCCGCCACTGACGCTCCAGAGCTGCCTTTGAAGGGGTTGTTGGTACTGAATTCCCTCCACTTTGCACCCAAGACCATCATCATCTTGGAGACAGCAATCTTGGGGTTTTTAGCAGCAATTAGGGGTCTGGAAGAATAATAGACAAGAATGAGAAAGATGGTCATACACAAAGAGAAAGAGAAAAGCAGACAAGAAGGAGAAAGTCTAGAAGGAATCTCCTCCCTTCCCACCCCTAAGATCCTCCAGCCTTACCGGACAAACTGGCTGAAGGCCTTGTAGTTGGTGAGCGTACGGTAATCCTCCTCTGAGAACACGTGGTCAATGTCTTCCATGCCCCAGTCTTCCAAAAGCTGGGCAGACGACTTAGGCTCCTGCAGAGAAAGCAGTCACGGACCTGCTTCACAGTGCCAAGACCATGCCAACTGTGAACTGAAACTGCAGCCTCCATGAAGGGAACGCAAAAGCAATAATCAAACCCACATGGAGGGATCATGCTCTACAGGGCAGCAGTGCATCTACCTGGGGAGGAGGACAGGAGAGGGGACAAACAGGGTCTCGAGGACAGAGCTCTAAGCACCTTTGAATCATCATCGTCGTCTTCCTCCTCCTCCTCCTCCTTCCGCTTGGACTTGCTCTTCTTCTCTTTCTTGGGTCCAAGCTTCTTCTTCTTCTTCTTGCCAGGAGTATAGTCGCTGCCCTCGCTGTCTGAGCGCAGAGCCGCCTCTTCGTCCTCCTCCACAAACTCCGGCCCCTCCCCAGAGCTGTCCCCCAGCTGCCGGCATAAGAGTAAACGCTGGAGCAGGAAGGGGGGAGAGGGAGACAGACACACATGCTACACACATGCTCACCTCAGGACAGACAGTCCTGAGGCTCATCCCAGAACCTGACCCCAGCTCCAGGAGAAAAACTACCCTCAGCCCCACAACTCTCCTCGAGTGCCTCCTCCTTCTCTCTTCTCACTCCCCAGAACACTCAGTCACCCACTCACCTCCTTTTTCTGGCGCTTGCTCTTAGGGATTTTAGGGTCCCGGGGTTTCTTAGGTTTTTTCTTCTTCTTGAGCTTTGGAGTCTCTGCTTCTGATAAATCCTCTTCCGGGTCATCCTCATTTTCTACTCGTATTCAGCAAAGTGTAGCAAGCGGGGAAAGAACAGCAGCACAAGGTAAGGGCCTCGTCCAGACGCTTCAGATTGTCTGCCTACCTCTCTGCCCAGACACCTCTCCAGAAAACTGCTGTACTACACACGAGGGGGCTGACACCCCGCATGAAGACAAAGAGCAGTGTATACCCAAAATAGGCTGCCCGGCTGGCCTGGCCAGGCCCACCTTGGGCAGCTGTCCAGGCCCCTGCCTCCTCTCCTCACCATTCTGTGTCTACAGCACCAGTGAACTGAGCTGCTTAGAGCTCAGCAAGTAAGAGAATTGGACCCAGGTCTCCCGAAAGTGGGCACTAAACAGCCCATGACAGGAAACAGGGAGAGCCTACCCAGAAGGCACTGAGAACAGACTCGTCCCTCACCATGCCACCCTAGAACAAATGCCAGGTTCATAAGACATAACAGATACCCTTATCAAACCCCTTTGGGAATATCACAGCTCAGAACCACCAGAATCTCCCCAGTCCCAGATTCAGTTGCCAGTTCAACTTCACACCCTCTCCCAGTTCCCTTCGGCATCTCTAGTCCTACTGTTTCTTTCCAGCTTTCTCCTGGGTCAGCCGGCTCTTCTCCCTAGGGGCCCGGAATCAGCCCAGCTGTCACCATCTCCCCTTCCCAACCCCCCTCCCATCTGGCTCCACCTCCTTCCCTGGCTTGAAGCACACACAAAGCCCGGGTAACACTGGTGAATCCTGAGCAAGGGTAGGTAGAAAGGGGCACAGAGGGAGAAGGCTAGGATGCAGCTTTCTTTGTACCAGACATGTACACCAGCTCCCAGTTCCCTTCTCCCTCTTCCCAAGCCACCCCCGCTCAAGAAGGGGGGAGTAGGAAAGGGAGGAGAGAGAAGGGAGTGCCTCACCCACTGAAGAGAAGGAAAATGGCTCCTGACCGCAGAAGCCAGCCCAGGGCACCCAGTGCCAACATAGGACAGACAGGAAGTGGCAGGGGCAGGGGTGGAGCCAACAGAAGTACACAGAGCAAAGAGTACCCTCAAAGAAAACTTCTCAAATTATTACCTGGCCCTAGGTCCAAAGCCAGTGATCTCTAATACCTACTCTAGGATGATGACACAGTTTGTAAGAGGTCACCCTCATGTCCCAGGCAAGAAAGTCAAGACAGCACCAGGAATATTATTATTGGAATGACTGCAGTACTCACTCAATTGTAGTTCTTTAAAGACATTAGAACTAAGGATTTAACAAGGGCTCAATGGAGGTTACCAAACCTTATGACCTTCTTCCCTAAAAGGTATCAAAAAGCTTTAGCTTGAGGAATGAAGTGTCAAAACTCAACTTCCTCAATCACCCAACAAGAATCCTACCCAATATGCAGAAACCATGTCCAAGCCCCCAAAAGTGGTAGGCTCAGAGGACAGTGGCAAATAGCACACTCCCTTCTAGCACACATCCTTAGTGCGGGACCCCAGAAGTAGTCCTAAAATGAGTCTGAAGCCATTCAGATCCCAAGGTTGGACAAAATGCTCAGGCTCCCATCTACACCATCCCAGGACCAAGTCAGGTTAGGAGGCCCCTCTTATCCCTAAACAAATCATTTTTAAGGGCTCTCACCCGCAGCCCTTACACACCCATCAAACCCTTCTTCCTCTGCCTGTAGAGCAGAAGTGAGGCAGGGACAAGCCCACGGAGGCACAGCAGTGGACACCTTTCCATCCACACGCAGCCCTCAGACTCCTCCAGCCCATCACACACTGAAATGGCCAACAACACCCTGCATGTGATAGAGGGAGATTTGGGATGGGGCAGAATTGGGTGTGGCCAGTGGAAAAACTGGGTCATGCTACAGATTGGGGCAGAGTTCACACCGACAGCCTGCACAGCTCCCACTTGGGAGGGAAGCCCTAGACCAAGGGGTTATGGGAGGGCTAAGATGGAGACCAACACTGGCTAGACAACATCACTCATCTAGCCTCTCATAAAGAAGATGGAGAGGGGGGCTGGGGATTTAGCTCAGTGGTAGAGCGCTTTCCTAGCAAGGCAAGGCCCTGGGTTCGGTCCTCAGCTCCGAAGAAAAAAAAAGAAGATGGAAAGGTAAGCCTTCCTCCTTCTCCACCTCCCCTCCCCTTGCAAAGGCAGAGATCTGCAGTCCTACACCTCAGTGATCAGACACAGATCTAAGTCCCCTATATATCAGCAGCCAAGGACTCAGCATCAAGAATGCTCTCTTCAATGGCAAATTTGAAAAGCACTTCTTCTGGATACCTCCACACCCAGTTGGAACTAAGGAAAAGGCAGAAGTGAAAGCCACGTCTTAAAGAACAAAAACAGGACCTCCAGGCTCCAGAATGGAGGAAAAGTAGAGGCAGAGAAGATAAAGAAAATGTCTTTTTTTTTTTTTTTAAACTGAACTGGAGTCAAACCAATAAGTGTCTTAACTAAGGGGGTTCTAAATAAGGAGACAAGAGAAAGATGTCCACTTACAAGCATGACATCAACCATCACTTGAGGGCAGACACTCAGGCAGGCTGGTTATAACAATACGGGTTTGGCCAGTCCAGGGAGCAACCCCAAAACACAGTGCAAACCCTAACACACCCACACAAACACCTCATGACACCAATCCAGACCCCAAGCTACCTCAGAGTGCTAAGAATCTCTAGGAGAGAAGCAAGATTATGTCCACACCACGGGCAAAGGAGTCTCTTCCTTTCCTCTGCCCCTCCTTACTAGGAAACTGCAGCCTTCCCTAAGCCTCCAGCCCTTCTCCACTCAAAAATATTCCAACAATCTGACTGACTAAAAGTTCTATAGATCCGATAAAGAGCGAGCTTCAAACTTGAAACAGCACAGAGAACCGGTAACTGATCAGGACAGAAAGTAACCAACACTCCTGCTTTCTTCTCCCGGGAGCAACCCCGGGATCCCCCTGCCTGGCAGGGCTCCTACAACAGAAATCCCCAACGCACCCCACCATGTTGCCACCAGAGTCTGAACCACCTGCATTCCTTCAAGAACCTGCACAAGGTAAAGTCTGGTAACCCAGAGAGCTCCCTCAACCGGGGACTGCGGAGCATTCCAGACAGCCTTGAGTGAAGCCAGCTTGCATCTGGGTCCGTGGTGCCCAAGAGACACATGGCTTCCACCTCCCCCCGCACCCCCCAGCACCCAAGAGCTCCGCAGAAGAGAACCACTCCCTTCAGATGCCCTCCACCCTGGGCTCTGCACACAGACAGGCAGCGCACGCAGCCTCACTGGAGTCTCGAGGAAAGATCAAACACCTCCTTCCTGCCCTGGGCCCGCTGGGAAGATGTTACCTGGATGGGGTGGGGGCAGGCTGTTGTTCAGAAGTGCATCCATATCCTCCTCCTCACTGCCCGCTGAGCAGGGGGACGGGGAGCCCAGGCCCGACGCCATCCCCTTCCGTTCCCCGGCCAGGGAATTGGCCCAGCTGCTCCTGCCTGCGGCCTGGGGCCCTCTACACTGGCCCGAGTCACTGTGCGGGGGAGGGGGGGAGAACAGTGAGTGACGCGCAGTCCCCCTCCCCCACCCGCTCTTTCCGCCCCCCTGCCCCACCACCCTAGCCGAGCACCCGAACCACTCAGGCTGAACTTAGTTCCACACTCCTCGGGGACAGCCCGTGAGCCGGCTCCCCAGCAGGAGCCCCCAAGACGAGGGAGCGACGCCCCCGAGGGCAGGCTGGTGCATGGGGAGGGGACAAGCTAGCCTGGACCGAGCCAGGAGTGCCTGGGGCTGGGGGTTCGAGTGGAGAGGCGCCGGGAGGGTCAGGGGAGGCGGCCGGTGCTCGGGGACACAAGGTCACTTGGGAGTGGGGGGGGCGCTTCTCTGCGCCCGGGGAGGGGCCAGTCCCCAGACAGGGCAGCTCTCCAAAGGCTGTCCTCTGGGACAACTCAGGTTCTCTTCCGGAACGGCGGGGACCAGGGGGCGTGGAGGCTCGGGCGCTCCGGGGTCCCAAAGAGTCGGGACGCCAGAGAAAAGCGAGCACCCACGGGAAAGGGGCCGGGCCACGTGTCCCGGGGGGCTAGCGAGCAAAGGGCGAGGGGCGAGGGGCGGGCGCCCGCCCGGCATTGTGGGAGGCCGAGGCCAGGAAGGGGTAGCGAGGAGCAGGACTCCCTCAAGGCAGGGCGCCGTCTGGGGGGGGGGGTAACCCGGCCGCCTCAGGGGAAGAAGGATCGACTCCCTGGAGAGGGGACGGCCCGCGGGCCCCGGGACGCCTGAGGAAGGGACAGGTGAAGGGATGACCCCCGGGACGATGTCGGACTGAGAGAGATGTCTCTCCCGTTGCCTCGCGCGCTCCTCACCCTAGAGCCGCCTCAGGTCGCGCTGGGTCTCGCCGGTGTCACTCCCGCTCCGGCTCCTCCTCGCCGCGGCCGAAGGGGGGAAAATGGCTCCGGCTCCGGCGTCGCCTCTTAAAGGGCCCGAAACACCGGCCGGGAAATCCCACCGCACAGGCCCCGCCCCCCACGGACAGCCCATAATAACCTCAACCAACTCCAACCCCCCCTCCACTACCGCCACCCTCCTCTCTAGGTCTCCCGGGCAACCCCCGCCCCCTCGTCGCTCAGGCAACCATTGGCCACGCCCCCGTCGAGCGCGCGCGCGCGTCACCTGGGCAACCGCCCACCTCCTGGCCATCCCATAATACACACGGACACCCCACATACACACACCCCGCCCCCCACACTCTATGCATATATGTGCCCGGGGCTACGGACATATAGTGCAGATCTTTTACAAACTAAACCTGCTCCCCCCTCCCTTTGATATCCCATAATAACCACTCTTTGCCAACTTCTTCACTCTTGTCCTTACTGCTAACATCCCATAATAACTCATTACCTCTCCCTCCCCTTGGCCATCCCATAATAAGCACCCCTCCCAGCACTTCAGCCTCATATCCCATAATATTCAACCCATCCCCCACCGACATCCCATAATAACCACCCCCAGTTTGATATCCCATGATTGTCAGAAACTCACCCACCCCATACTACAACGGACACTCGGCCTCCTCCCACACATATCCCGTAATAATCAGTCTCCCACTTTCTATACTGATATCCCATAATATCCAACCCCCTAGAGCTGCCCTCAGTCCCTGCACTAGGGTTTAGATTCTAGATGCTCACTTCACCACCCACAGCCTTCCCAGTCTCTTTCTAGCTCTATGGTCCATAAATTACCATTCCTCCCAGCAAAGAGATACTCACTAATGATCAGCAGCTCTACAGTCACCCCACATACGGACATCTAAATCTCCTCCACTAACACTGGGAAAATGTCCTATCATTTACTTCATCTACTCTGGCATCCCATAATTTCAAAAAGCCCATGATACCATAATACTCCCAACACAAACCATTGCCACATCCCATAATACTTCTGCTACACTCCACCACCTCGCACAGGTCTGGCCAGACATCCCATAATATTCACAACCTCCCCCATCTCTAGAAGTTGTCAGTCTCTTCCAACAACCAAGAGCAGAGAGGGTGTGGCAAACCACTAACTGCCCTGTCCCCATTAGTGCGCACCTTATTCCCTTTCTGGGCAATAGGAGTATTCTGTCCTCGAGACATTCAGTGCCCCTGGACTCCCTAGTGATCATTTCCAGACTCTCAGGAACCAAGAGCCAACCTAGAGCCCCATCAAATCTCACCGAATCCAGATATGTTGTGGATGCTTACCTGCAGCTTTAAAATTTTGTGTAAAACCAAGCAAATAATATGCTGACTAGATGAGACACTTGTGTGAACTTTAACTCAGCCAGACGTCCCATACCAACTACAGACTCCCATCCCCAAACTATTTCTCAGCATTCCAGTGATACTCTACACTCGCTGCCTTCTTCAAGTCCAGGCAGCCTCCGTGGATGGGTATCCCATCACCACCCTGAACTGAGAATCCTCTACAATGCCTTGCTCTCTCTACCCACCACTGCTTGTGTTCACTAAACATACCTTTGACAGAGTACCTAACAAGGTAAAGAGCTAGCATGACTGAGTCTACGAAGAAGAAAACACAGGTGCCTTCCTTCGAAAAACAGTCACAGCTGGGAACCGTATCTTATGCCTGTAACATCAGCACTCAGAAGGCAAGCAAGATGATCAAGGGTTCAAGGCCATACTCTGCTACTTAGGGAATTCAAGGTCAGTCTGGGCTACAGTAAAAACAAGTCTCAGATAAATAAAATTTGTTGATTTATTACCAGCACCATGCTGTAACCAACTGGGCTAATGGGGCACCTATGAATAAATATTTTTAAAAGAAACATTAAAGAGTCAAAGAGACCATGATACAGGTTAAAGAAATACCAGTGAGTTCTTACTCTCTTCCTTCTCTGTCCCTTCTCTCCCCATTTCCCCTCTACCCCTCTCTCCACGTGTTGTGTTCACAGCCGGCCTCTACCCACCCCTCCCTCCTTCTCTCTCTCTCTCTCTCTCTCTCTCTCTCTCTCTCTCTCTCTCTCTTTTCTATCCTTTTTTTTCGGAGCTGGGGACCGAACCCAGGGCCTTGCGCTTGCTAGGCAAGCGCTCTACCACTGAGCTAAATCCCCAACCTCTCTCTCTCTTTCTCTCTCTCTCTCTCTCTCTCTCTCTCTCTCTCTCTCTCTCTGCCTTTCTCTTGTCTCTACTCCTTCCTCAACTCCCCTCCCCATGCCCTAATTAAGCTCTATTCCATACTAAAAATGAAAGAAAGAAAGAAGGAAGGAAGACAGACAGACAGACAGGCCACTGACCACTCTTTCCCAGTGTCCTGTCATAGAGAACTGAACAAACCAGAACTGTTCTTCTCAGGAGAGATCACATCTGCCACAGAGGCTGGGATAGGTGGACCATCCAGACCAGTGCTTCTCACCCTTCCTACTGTTGATCCTTTAATACAGTTCCTCATGTTGTGGGGACCCCCAACCATAAAGTTATTTTCGTTGTTACTTCATAACTGTCATCTTGCTATTGTTATGAATCGTAAACAACTATGTTTTTCCGATGGTCAAAGGGCTCATGACCCACAGGTTGAGAACTGCTGATTTAGAGGATTTTACAAGAGAAGGCTGGTCAAGATAATTTCCTGAAGGGCCTGATTATGCATGCCTTCAAATCATCTCCTAGCTGCTCCCTACAGTAGGCTAGGGGATTCTGACTGGTAAGCAGCAATCAGCCAGTCAATGTTCTTAATGCTTAAAATCCACATTATCATGTGTTTTCTTCAAACACATCACTGGGCCACAATTGCTTTCCTTATTCTTTTTACTTGTTTGCTTTTTTATTGGTTCTCTCTTTTAAATTTTTAATTATTATTAGTGTGTGTGTGTGTGTGTGTGTGTGTGTGTGTGTGTGTGAGATTGAGGGGGGCGAGAGAGAGAATGGGGTATTATCAGATCACCTAGAGCTGGAATTACAGGCAGTTGTAAGTTGCCTGATGTGGGTGCTGGGAATTGAACTCCAGTCCAGAGCTACATAAAGATCTTGTCCCAAACAGGACAAAAATAAACAACAATCTTAACCCTTCTAAGAATCTTTCACTTTTCCCTCTTCCTGGTTCCAGAAAATAAGGCTTTAAGTGAAAACCAATACCCTGGCCCACTGTCTCTAGGACTCCTCTTAACCCAGAGGTGTCTCTCTCTGCTTCAGCCTTGTCTGTTTCAGGAAGGCCAAAGACCTGTGGAAGCTGGACAGCTTAAAAAGGAACCGGAACTTCAGTACAGGAAGAGGCCTTCCTGATCCTGAAGTGAACAGGAAGACCCTCATGCTATCTCTCCAGCACCTCACCTCACCTCCCTAGAGAAAGGGCCCCGGCAGATAACACTCCTCTGTGAAATTCAAAGGGCTGAATTGGTGAGTTCTGGAGATAAGGAAGGACTTTACCCAGAAAAATGACAGTCTCCTTGCTCCCAAATAGATCATCAGGGAAGCTAGATGTGTTGTGTTTTCCCACCAAACCCTAAGTGTATAACCATGAGTATTCCACATTTCAACACTTTCTCACCTTGGAACTAGAGTCTTAAGCCCTTAGGTCTAACAGGGCATGAAGTAGTAGACACCTTTAACCTTATCAGCACTCAAAAGAGACGAGGCAGGTGGATCTCTGAGTTTGAGGCCAGCCTGGTCCACACAGTAAATTCTAGGCCAGCCAGGGGGAGTGGAGAGGAGAGAGCTTGTCTCAAAACAAGCAAAAAAAAAAAAAAAGCACCCCTCTTTGAAGTTCGTGTCCTAGCTGGACCCTCTGGATCACCCTCTGGGTGGGTTTGCTGTGGTATACTGGCTAGTCCCTCCATCCCACAGGCTTCCTCCCCCTCAGTCCAACTTTCTTAACATCAAGATCAGGTGCCATTTACTTGCCCAGACCTTCTTCCACATCCATCCCCATGAGTTTGTGCTTCGTTCACCATGGGTGGGAGAGGATGCGACCTTTTTATGTTTGGTTGGGTTTTGCTCTTTTTGTTTTTTCCCCAAAGAAAAAGGTTTCTCTGTGTAGCCCCGGCTGTCGTGGAACTCGCAGGGGTCTGCCACTTGTCTGTGTCTCCTGAGCACTGGGACTAAAGGTGTGCACTAGCAGCACGCAGCTAGGATGTGGCTCTTTTAGGACACCATAATCAAAAGTATCCCTTCTTTTAAGAAAGCTATTTCTTCTTAAACAGTGCTGCTGGACACCCGTTAGATCCTCATTTATCCCCATTCTCCTAGACGTAGCACATCTCTGGATCTTAAAAAATTTCTGTTGGGTAAATATCTCCGACTGCACCAGATCTTTCCTCCGTATATATACTGCATTATCACAGTGATGAGTGAATATAAACCTGGGACAGTTCACAAGTCGGCAGTCACAGCCTCTTGCCTATGATTTTTTTTTTTAGATTTATTTATTTATTATATATAAGTACACTGTAGCTGTCTTCAGACACACCAGAAGAGGGCATCAGGTCTCATTACAGATGATTGTGAGCCACCATGTGGTTGCTGGGATTTGAACTCAGGACCTCTGGAAGAGCAGTCAGTGCTCTTAACCACTGAGCCATCTCTCCAGCCCATGAGCCATCTCTCCAGCCCTCTTGCCTATGATTTAAAACATCGGTATCCTTCATCAGCCACATCCAACAGTGTTCCTGCAGATTCCACCCAACTTAGTCCTGTGCTTTTCATCCCTCCTCTCCCGGATCCCACAAGAAGGTTCAAATTCCTTTTCATATGGTCTTTCTTTTAAGATTTATTTTTATTTTATGTGTTTGCCTGCATGTATATACATGCACCACATATATGTCTAGTGGCCGAAGAGAACCGAAAAGGGCATCATAGCCCCTGGAACTGGAATTGTGGGCAGTTGTGAGCCACTCTGTGGGTGCTGGGAACTGAACCTGGGCTGTCTTGGGAGATCAGTTGAGTACCTGGGAGGTATGGGGTGTGTTCGCCCTGCTTCTGTGGAGCTCACACTTCTGTACCTCCCAGCCCTTTCTCTGCCCTATGCTCACCTCCTTGATCAATTATAAATAGGCCACTGACATGATTGGCCCACAGAGACTACGGATGTCTAATCTCCTAATTAATGTACCCCAGGGGCAGCCTCTCTACCAGTTATCTAGAGCTCTGTTTCCACTCGGTGGTATCCAGGAACCTAGAACAACGCCCCGAGGAACTTATCCCGGAGTTTTGAGCATACAACCTCTGGTCCCTCTCCACACACCTCGTGTGGCTGTAGAAACTGCTCAGAAATCCAAAGGGCCAGTGTTCTGCACTGACACAAAGAGGATTTGTGAAGGCTGGATAGCTAGATGGGATGCAGTCCATGTGGGGTTTGGGGAGTGACATTTGCTCCCTAGGAGTCCACCCAGTCTCTACTTTTTCTGGCGGTCACCCTTTGGTCTTCAACCCCCTACGGGAGAGAGAGTCCTCAAGCCAAAGGAGGGACAGGTGGAAGGGAGTGCTGGAGCCACCTGACCAGGGAGTTCTTCCAGCACTACTCTGCATACCCTGTACTCTGCAACCCCCAAGACGTGAACAGGACCCAGGTGTCCTGGGCTTTGGCTCGATGGCGCCTGCCCCTGGGGCCTCTTCCAACAGCTGTCACCAAAGAAACCTCTCCAGCCAGTTACTCCTGCCAGGCCTCAGGTCTGGCTCCAGGGCTCACCCCACCCTCCCCAGCTCCTTCCCTCCCTCTTCCTTCCTTTCCTCCCCCCCTCCCTGCCCTCCCCAGAGCTTTACCTACCCAAGACAGCCCCACCCAGCTGTGCTGGGTCCATCCCATAATAATTCTCCTCCCTAGCCCCCACCCCTCCCAGAAGAGAGGCGGCCATCCCATAATAGCCACCCACAAGAGACATTCCGCGGTGACCGCCCCCTCCCTGCAGAGCTGCTGGGAGCAGCCATCCCATAATAGCCGGCCGCCTGTTTTACTGGTTACGGCTGTGGAGGGAGGTGGAGAGGAAATGGAGGGGCGGGGGAGGGGAGAGTCAAGGGCCCCCACTTTGTGGACCCGAGGGAGGAAAGAAAGGAGAGTGGCATAAGAATTTGGGGGTCAAAGGTGACACGCAGGTGGGAACCACTGGCCACTACAACCGTGCTTTGAGGCTTTCTCTCCTTCATTATCCAGGAGTTACATTTTCCCCTCCAACAGTCCGGAGGTGGCTGCTAGACAGGGGCGATGCCTAGGATGGGCTGAGGTGCCCAGTATGGAGCGGGGGAGTGGCTGTTGATGTGTGTGGGTGAAGTGTGTAAGGAGATGGATTTCAGGTGTTCCCATTGGACTCTTGGAGGGAGGCTGACCTTAGAATGATGAGAGAGGAAGGGGTGAACTGGGGGGTGGGGGGGTTGGAGAAGAGCTCCTCAGGCCCTCCCAATTCTGCACCACCATCCCATAATAATCCCCCCAGTCCCCTCCCCCTCCCACACACGACATCCCATAATATCTTCTGGAGAAGCAGTCCCCGCAGTAGGTACAAAGAGCTATCCCATAATAAGCTCCCCCACCCCCACTCATCACCCCCAACTTGCCCCCCCTCAGTCACATGCAGCCGGTGCCATCCCCCGCTGCTCCCCCCTCTGGCCACCGAAGGCCTTGCCAGCCCATAATACTCTTGCCTCTGGTCGCAGGAGGCCTCCAGCCCATAATACTCCCTTCCACCACCACCCCCCCCTTCCCGCCCCGCACCCCTTCCTCCCGCCTCCAGTTGGAGCCGGGCCTCACCAGCCCATAATATTCCCCAGTCTCCTAAGGCTGTTCCAGCCCATAATACTCTCCCTGTCTCCTAAGGCCTCTCCATCCCATAATACTGCCAGATGCCTGACCTGTGGGCCAAACCCCAGCCCGTTCCACACATCGAGGCTGTGTCAGCGCGCTGGTCTCTCTCCCTGTCCCTCCTCCCTCCCTGGGTCGGAGCTTTCCCTCCAGGGCTGGCGCTGCCCTCAGGACCACGGGCCCCTCTCCCAGCCCCACCCTGTGCCTGCCTGGCCCTCACTTCCCCTCCAGCCTTCTCCCTGGCCCTTTCTCCACCATTGGTTCTTCATTCTGTCTCCCTCCTCTGCCTTTCATGCACTTCTCCACCTCCATATTAGTCCGTGGGATTGGACATCAGCCTCTTGGGGAGAGAGTGCCCCCAGAGGGCAATGGGCCAGTCACTGCCCCAAGGCTGCCTGCTTGACCTAGCACCATGGAAACGTGCCCAGCCTGTCTATTGCTAGTTCCCCTGACTCTAGTTCTGCTCAGTAGCAGGGCTCATTTGGAGGGTTCACCTAGAGTCCTTGCTGTCTTTCACAAGGGCAGTGCCAGCAACCTCAAAGCCCTGCATAAGACCGTGATGGAAGGTGCCCCGTTTATGGGATTTCTAAAGTGCCGTTCACATTTCATTGCCCTCAGTCACCCAATAAGTAGATATTATGAGCCCTATTTCACAGGGGCGGAAGGAAACAAAGGCTCACAGAGGTTAACTGGCCAAAGTTACATTGCTAAGAAGTGACAGCTGACAGTACTAGCCAGGTTTGTTTGATTCCAAAGTCCTGGAAGCCTTTGGTTTTCTCTAAACCCATATGAGAATTCTGGAAGGACATGGTCCTTCCAGACCGACCATGACAGCATGGGACAACTGTCTTAGTCTCTGGTTTCTTGGGCTGTGGGAGGAGAAGCCCCATGTGAGGTTTACCTCACCCTTCCCAGTCTCCCATGGAACTTCAGTTGGCAACCTTACAGGGCATTTTGGGAGGTAATGCAGGGCCAAAAAGGAAACCCCTCCACCCTCATTTGAGATGCTGGGCTCTGTCCTGATTCTCCTGAATTGTATCTCAAAACTGATGACGGCTATGACATCCCAACTCTTCTGGCCATCCGCTAGAGAAGACAAATTTTGAGGGCGCTAAGAACCAAGGAACCACCCCCTCTTGCCAGGTTGGTGGCTGTAAGAGTCCTGACTGTCACAGAAATAAATGCATCTCAGACTTGGGGAGGGTCATGGCCAACTTGCGGGAAGTCTAATCCATTCTGTCTGCCACCAACAAAGACAAGCTGCTGCTGACAGTTCCTTGGTGGTGTGGTTGGGGAACAGCTCGTTTGGAGACGTGAGTCCAGTTTTCAGCCCTCACTCAGCCACACTGTGTCCAAGGCAAGTGTAAAGTAAGGAGTCAGGGGAGCCATGAGTGGCTTAGGATGTCGGAGGAAGATTTGGAAGAACAGAAATAGTGAGGCCGATTCAAGATGGGGCAACAGAAGAGCTAGATGGCTTATGTGAAGGGGACAGGAAGAGGAGGAAAGGACACTGAGCAGAGATATATTGTGTGACCAAACTTCCCTGGGAGATGCAATACACACACACACACACACAGACACACAGACACACACACACACACACACAGAGAGAGAGAGAGAGAGAGAGAGACGCACACGTCTACTCATCCCAGATAAGGAACCCAGGACACACCAAAATGCAGATACCACCAACGTCTGTGTTGGTGAACCAATGAGTTTTACTGGGATTACTTAAAGGAATATGGGTGAGGGGTGGGGGTTACAGGAGCAGAAATGGCTCAGAGACAGTTGCATACCAAAGCCCACCCCAGCATGGGTGACCGCTCACAAATGCTGGAGACTTGGTGACACCACACAGCCTGCAGAGAGCTCAACAGGTTAGAGAGTGTTCTTCCCAGATGCCTCTCAGTTGGTCAAAACCTCTTCTAGGCAACTTGGCTGGTTTCTACTTCTATCCAGATGCTGATCCGGTCTCAGAATCTTCCTAACTCTTACAAGGGATAGGTCTAGTAAATCTGGTCAGTTTTAGGCACTTCCTGAAACTGTTTCGTGTTGTTTACCTTCTTGCTTAAGGAGCTTCCCTGCAGGGTAGAATGTTTCCATTTCAGAGGAAACCTTTACACAACAAGATATTAGTAAGGGTTATTTGGGGATGGCAAGGCCATAGGTGGCCTGAGGGAAAAGCAGCTGGGATGGCACTGGCTGTGTGACCGGAAGTGGATGGCAAGCTTGCTTAGGCTGGAAGTAAAGAGTCTAGGAAACAGAGACTGAGCCACTTCCTGGTGGTGTGACCTTTAGATCTTACAGTCTTCAGTGTTTCCTCCGCGAAATGGGGCTAATCAGAGGCCCTTATACTAACTAAATAAAATGAGGCTCCCTAGAAAAGCATGGTGGAGCACAAGTCATTTTAACACTTCAGAAGCTGAGACAGGAGGATTGAGAGCTCAAAGACAGGCTAGGATGCAGAGCAAGCACGCGTCTCAAAAAAACAAACCAGGAGTAGCTGTGCAATGCCTTGAGTGCCTGAGCTCCAGAGGCAAAGGCAGGAGTTCTATGAGTTCAAGGCCAGCCTGACTGATGGCATAGTGAGTACTGAGACAGCCAGAGCTTAGTAGAGAGACCTTGTCTCAAAAAAAAAAAAAAAAAAAATGAAAAGACACATACATACCACCAAAGTAAAGAGAAAAAAAGTTAAAGACATTATATTGAAATAGGGGTGCAAAAAACTTTATTTGTATATATAGTTATTGAGATACATTCTCTCTTCCTTTCTTTTTTTTCGGGGCTGGGGATTGAACCCAGGACCTTGCGCTTCCTAGGCAAGCGCTCTACCACTGAGCCAAATCCCCAAACCCCCTCTTTCTTTCTCTCTCTTTCTTCCTTTCTTCCTTCCTTCCTTTCTTTCTTTCTTCCTTTCTTTCTTTCTTTCTTTCTTTCTTTCTTTCTTTCTTTTTCTTTCTCTTGAGACAGGGTTTCTCTGTGTAGCCCTGGCTGTCCAAGAACTTCTCTGGCCTTGCCCCAACTCCACCTCTCTGGGATTAAAGGTGTGCACCACCACTGTCTGGCTTGGGATTTTTTTTTTTCTTTTTTTTTCTTTTTTTTTTTTAAAGATTTATTTATTTATTATATATAAGTACACACTGTAGCTGTCTTCAGATACACCAGAAGAGGGCATCGGATCTCTTTACAGATGGATGTGAGCCACCATGTGGTTGCTGGGAATTGAACTCATAACCTCTGGAAGAGCAGTCGGGTGCTCTTAACCGCTGAGCCATCTCTCCAGCCCGATTTTTTTTTTTTTCTTAATTGTTCACGCTGCTCTTGAATTCTAAATCCTCCTGTTGTGGACCCCAGAGTAGTTTGGCACTTACAGATATCTGTTACAATACTTCAGTCGTCAGAATAGTAGTTTCTTGTGGGGATGGGAGCAGGGATATTTTGTTTTAACCCCATAGTGCTTTTCTCCATACTGGAGATTGAGTCCGAGACATGACACATGAGACGACATGCTTGGTAAGAACCGCTCTCAACCCTCTGAGACCGTCTTGATCATTTGCTCAGGCTGACCTTGAACAAAAGAGCCTCCTGCCTCAACCTCCGAGTTGCCCAATTCTCTTATTTTCACCTAAGATTTGTCTTCTTCCTCTTGGTGTAAACTGGGGCAGGTGTAAACCAGAGCATGTGAGTGTGTGGGTCAGGGCTCTGGGTTTCTCCCTTCTGCCCCCTTCTTGCTTCGAGGGACACTTTGTAAAAATGGCACTCTTTAGACCTGCACCATCTGTTACTCGGCGGGTGCTACTCACTTCCTCTGCCTTCCATGTCGTTCTCGTGGTGGTGAAATGTGTGGAAACCGTTCTGGGTTCTGACTCCATATTTCAGGCTAGAGGCAACCTGCTTCTATCTGCTTGTTCCTCGGGCCTGACCCTATTCTCCCTCACGTGGTCACTCCCACAGCACTTTTCTCTTCTTTACTCTCCCTACCTGATCCCCCTACAGTTCTATCCTACAAGTATGTCCTCCAACCTTGCTGGGCAACTCTCAGGGGCTCCCTTAAGTTAATTGCCAGAACCTTCTCTGCATCCCTTTATGTCAGTCTTTCTCTATAGACATTTTGCACCTGTGTTGTGGTCGCCACTCGATAGTCAAGTACTTCACAAGGTTCATTCCCCGAGTCTTTATTGAGTTCTAACTCTGTGCCAAGCATGTTCTAGATGCCAGTAAACACATCAGTGAACCAAACAAACAAAAATCCTTGCACCCCCCTCCTTCCCCATGGAGCTCACGTTCTACCTAGGGAGATGGAGGAAGATGAAAATACATACAAAAATTAGAATAAATAAGTTACATGGTCTCATAGGTGATACATGCTGTTTTAATTATTCTGGAATCCATTCAATACCTGTACCTGAAAATACTCATTTTTTCTTTTCTTTCTTCTTTCTTTTTTTGGGGGGGGGGGGGTTGGGAGGGAGGGAAGGTTTTGAGACAGGGTTCCTCCATGTAGTAGCCCTGACTGTTCTGGAACTCACTGTGTAGACCAGACTGGCCTTTAACTCACAGAGACCCGTCTGCCTTTGCCTCCCAATGGCTGGGATTAAATGCATGTGCTCCCATCTCCCAGGTCAATCTTTATTCCAATGTATTTGTTTATCTAGTTTTGTTGTGCTAGAGGTCACACCTAGGGATTTCCCCCCCCCCCCCCCCCCCCGGAGCTGGGGACCGAACCCAGGGCCTTGTGCTCGATAGGCAAGCGCTCTACCGCTGAGCTAAATCCCCAACCCACACACCTAGGGATTATAAATGCTGGCCTCTAATGCGTGGTCATCCAGCCTCAGTGTCTACAGAGCTAGGATTGCAGGCAGGGACACCAGACTCAGACCCCTCAAGTTGTTTGTTTGTTTGTTTGTTTGTTTGTATTGAGAAGAGGGTCTCATCATGTGGTGCGGCTGGCCTGGCTATGTAAACCACTCTGGCCTTGAACCTACAGAGATCTGCCTGCCTCTGGGATTAGAGGCGCAAGCCACCGCAGCTGGGAAGTCTTTTGAGCCAGTCCTACATATCCCAGAACACAGTAGCTGAGGATAACATAGAACTTCTGATCTTTTTTCCTTCCTTCCTTCCTTCCTTCCTTCCTCTTTCTTTCTCCCTTTCTTTCTCTTTCTCTTTCTTTGAGACAGAGTCTATGTAGCCATGTCTGTCTGGGACTGTAGATGAGGTTAGCCTCACCTCTGAAACTGACAGAGAACTTCCTATCTCCATCAACACCACCACCACTACCACCACCACAGCACTGGGTTAACAGGGTGTGCCAGGGGCTGGGGATTTAGCTCAGCGGTAGAGCGCTTGCCTAGCGAGTGCAAGGCCCTGGGTTCGGTCCCCAGCTCCGAAAAAAAAAAAAAAAATTAAGAACAGGGTGTGCCATTAGGACTCCACTTCTTGGGTGCTGGGATGATACAATACTAGGCCAGGTTTATGTGGGTGCTGGGATCAAACACAGGGATTTATGTATGCAAAGCAAGCACTCCATCAACTGAGCCACAACCACAGACTACACACACACACACACACACACACACACACACACACACACACACACACACACTTCTGTTTAACTTTGTTCCTGGAGCACAAAGTCCTGAGATGCTGCCTCAGAGGGGTGGCGCTCATACGCTCCAGCCAGGAAGAGCACAGACCTTGAGTCCTGAGGAAGAGAGGCGCTTGGGACAGATGCTAACAGCATCTTTAGAGCAGCTGGTAAGGGCCTGATGGGCATCTGACTTCCATGCATCTAGACTGATATACTAGCCTATCACTGAGGAATGGAGGTTAGTTCCCTAGTTTGGCCACCAGGGGTCATGTTACCCCTGCAAATCACCAACAGATACAAAAGGTCCAATTTTTTTTTTTTTTTCTTTTTTCTTTTTTTCAGAGCTGGGGACCGAACCCAGGGCCTTGCGCTTGCTAGGCAAGTGCTCTACCACTGAGCTAAATCCCCAACCCCAAAAGGTCCAAATCTTAACTAAAACAGAAGCATTTGGGAAATCTCACTGTATTGTGAGACACGGGGGGGTGGGCATACTGCCTATAGGGCATATATATGACATCAGTTCTCAATGTCAGGGGCTAAAAATGTCACAGCACCAACTCTGCAGCCCCTCCCACAACCCAGTCCTACTTGGACAAAGAGGGAAGAAAACCATTTAGCTATCCTCCTGCTCTCTCAGACAGGTCCCCCCTGACTTCCTTGTACACTCTTCTCTCCTGGTGACACTGTTCTTTCTCCTTCTCCACCCTGGCGCTGGTTATTTGTGTCCTCCAGAGACCTAAGGACCACAATGAGCAAGTGTTCATCAGTGTCCTCTTCCTAGAGGCATCTCAAAGTGTGGCCCAGAGACCAGCTCTTGGAGGAAGTCTGAGGTGAAGACTTTGCTAAGATGTCCCTTGTCCAACCATGCTCATTCTCTCCCCGGGGAATAGGGAGGCTTCCAGAGGCTTCATGAAATGTGAGGCCATTTCTGCTCTCACAGCTCAGTGGAATGTGTGCTTCTGTGTTTCAGAAACATGTTAGCTTTAATTAATGACGTGGTGAGCAACATAAGAAAAGAGAAGAAACGAAAGGTCTTGGTCCTTGGCTCCCTCAACTTTTGCACAAAGGGTTTTGAGACCAAACAGTTTGAGGATTGATGCTTGACTGCAAATAGGGTAAAGGTCAGAGGAGGAGAGGAAAGAGAGGAGGGAGGGGGAGGGGAGGGGAGGGGGGAGGGGAAGGAAAAGAGGAGGGAGGGGGAGGGGAGGAGAGGGGGGAGGGGAAGGAAAAGAGGAGGGAGGGGGAGAGGAGGAGGGGGGAGGGGAAGGAAAAGAGGAGAGAGGGGGAGAGGAGGAGAGGGGGGAGGGGAAGGAAAAGAGGAGGGAGGGGGAGAGGAGGAGAGGGTGGAGGGAAAGGGAGGAGAGAGGGGAAGAGTGGAGAGGAGGGAGAGGAGAGAGGAAAGGAAGAGAAAGGAGGGAGAGAAAGGGAGGAGGCCCAGGATGGGGTATGGAGAAAATGAGTTAAGAGACAGAGAAGCACTCTTGCTTTCTAGCTCTGTCCTCTTGCTCCTGCTCCCCAACTCCCCATTCCTTCCCTGCCATGTCTCTCTCCAAGTGCTCATGGCCTTCCTGAACTCCTCTATTCTCTCTTTCTTTCTCTGTATCTACTCCCTCAACATCCCCATGCCATATATATATATGAAGCAAAGTGTGGTGTGGCCATGTAGAAAGAGCCACTTTCAAAAGATCAAAATTCCACAAAATACTGACTGCTGCTGGGCATGGTGCACACGCCTGTAACCCCAGCACATAGGAAGTGCTGAAACAGGAGGATCAAGAATTTAAGACTGGGCTAGAGAGATGGCTCAGCAGCTAAGAGCACTGACCGCTCTTCCAGAGGTCCTGAGTTCAATTCCCAGCAACCACATGGTGGCTCACAACCATCTCTAATGGGATCCTGATGGGTATGTCTGAAGACAGCGACAGTGTACTCATATACGTAAAATAAATAAATCTTTTTTTTAAAAAAAGAAGAATTTAAGGCCACCACTAGGCATGCTGGACACACCTTTACTCTCAGCACTCAGGAGGCAGAGGCAGGTGGATCTCTGTGAGTTTGAGGCCAGCCTGGTCTACAAAGTGAGTTCAAAGTGAGTTACACAGACAAATCCAAACCCTGTCTTGGAAAACAAATAAACAAACCAAAAAAAAAAAAAAAGGGTCAAAATCTGTCTTAGCGGAACACACTTTAATCCCAGCATTTAGGAGGCAGAGGCCAACAGATCTCTGTGAGTTCAAGGATAACAAGAACTACATAGCAAGACTCTTGTCTTCAAAACAAGAGAACAAAACGAAAAAGTTCAAGGCCAGCCTCTGCTACATACCAAGTTCAGTCATAAGGAGTGGGGGCAGGGGGAGGAGAGAGAGGGAAGTGAGACTGAATATTAAAGACCGAGGATGGAAGAGAGCTACAGAAAGAAAAAGGATGGGGCTGGGGATTTAGCTCAGTGGTAGAGCGCTTACCTAGGAAGCGCAAGGCCCTGGGTTCGGTCCCCAGCTCCGAAAAAAAGAACCAAAAAAAAAAAAAAAAGAAAAAGAAAAAGGATGACCTAGAAAAGGAACCAAGAACTTGCAAGTGAGAGGGACTTCACGCACGCACAGCTCTGCCCTGCGTCAACCTCATGCCAGGTGTCAAGTCTAACTTGTTGCGAGTCACGAAATGGGTCAGAACTATTTGTGTCACACCTCCCACCCAAGCAGGGAAGCCAGGGCTGGTGGCACAGTGTCCATTGCCCTTGAGTAAGCGCAGTAGTCGGCAGGTAAGGCTGGGAATGTGTTGGCCCAGCATGTGTAGGCTGTGGGTTCTCAGTTCCACCACCAGCCCTGAGTTTTAGTTTTGAAGACGACAGATGAACGTCTGTGTAGTTGATTCACCAAGGTCAGGGGATCGTTAGCTCTCAGACTGATGACCTAAATCCAGGAGATCCATCTTCTGTTCCACATACCGGCTCTTTAGCCATGAATACACTCACTGCTTGGTTTCCTATATACTGGGGCAGAGTTCCTCTGTGTAAATAGTCAGAGGCTAAAGCTGTCAGCGGCAGCAAACTTCCATTCCAATGTCCTTGCTTGCACACTTGTTCCCTCCCGCACGCTAGAGCTGGAGTGGCTTCAAAGTCACCTCCTTCAAAAGTACCACCTAAGCTTTTGAGGGAGGCACAAAACTGTAAACACTATGGCTGTGTCCTTTCAGAGGGCTGAATCTTGGGGGCCGTTGTCCGTGCGTGTACCCAGATTGGCAGGTTGAAGTAGCCTCTGGCTGGTGGCATCCTGCCCAGTGTTTTGGGTGCTTTCTGAGGGTGGTTCGGTGAGCTCCCCTCTAGTCCCATTGGTAGGCAAAGGCCTGGTATGAAACGGAGCGCCCAGGTTTCGAAGAGTGTTACGAAAACCCTCGGCGCTGAAGTAGTAAACCAGCGGATCCAGCACGCAGTTGGCACCGGCCAGCAGCACCATTATCATCAGCACTCCGCGCACCTGATCGCGGGCCTGAAGGCTGTTCTTTACCAGGTTGGCCCGCAGCAACCCATAAACTGCCAGCGTGGAGTTGTAGGGCACGAAGCACAGCAGAAAGATGATGAGGTTGGCCAGTAGGAGGCGCACGGTCTTCTGTCGCCGGTGGCTCTGAGTGGCGTCGGGCCTCGCCAGTGTCCAGAAGACCCTGCCGGACGAATAGACGACAGCCGCCAGGGGCAGCAGAAAGCCCAGGGTCTCGGCCAGCAGCAGGAGTGGCAGCAGCCTGCCCTTCCACAGTTCATCGCTGAAGCTCTCGAAGCACAGGCTCAGGGTGACGTTCTCGTACTTGCAGGTGGTCGGGCTGTGCACGCGGGCGGCGGGCACGGCGAACAGCAGGATGAGAGCCCACACGCCCAGGCAGAGCCGCCGCGCCACGAGGGGCCGCCGCAGATGGCGCAGTCTCAGCGGATGCACGATGGCCGCATAGCGGTCCACGTTGATGAGCATCAGAAAGATACAGCTGCCATACATGTTCATCTGGAAGATGGCGCCCGACGTCTGGCACAGGAAGTCTGGGAAGGGCCAGTGGTGCCGTGCATAGTAGGAGAGGCGCAGGGGAAGTGACAGGGTGAAGAGCAAGTCGCTGGCTGCCAGGTTGCACATGTACACACTCACCACCGAGTGTACGCGCAGTACACGCAGGAAGACCCAGAGAGCCAGAGCGTTGAGAGGAAGACCGGTTGCCAACACCAAGCTGTAGACCACCATATGCAAACGATGTGTACTCCGATAGTCACGGCACTGGGGCACAGAGCTGTCGGTAGAAGAGGTGTTGGCTGAAGAATTGGCAAACATGGCGTCCAGGTGGGGAGAGAAACTAGTCTGAGGCATTATAGGGAACACCAAGGTCAGAGCATGGCTTTCACCTCCAGGGTGGTAGCCTGGTGGCTATACAGAGTCTGTCCCCAGGCAAGCAGAGGCAAGACATGGGCGTGTGGTCTGTGACCTCGGGGGCAGATGACTGGCCAAGGCTGGAAGCCCGTGGTGGTGCAACTTCTTCAGAAGTGGAGACCTGGAGTGAGGAGACAAGCCAAAAGTAAAGTTATGAGAAACAGAATCATAGTCTAAACACTTAGCTAACCACTGGCCTCTTGAGTCTCCTCCTTACGGCTCTTCAGACCATCTTTCCCCATCGGTAACAAGCAGAACAGCATTTTATAGTTCCTCTCTGTCCTACAGTGTCATGCCCAGGTCTTGCAAGTCAAGGGTTCCAGGCAGGCTAAGCATGAATCCTGGCTTTGCCACTTGCCTGGCTTTGTGGCCTCAGAGAGGTGATTTGCCCTGAATCTCACTCTCCTTATCTGGGTGGGTCTGAAGGCTTCTGTGTTAGCATCTACTTCAAGACATTGTTTGGACGTTAAGATGCTTCCGATTGCTGTCCTTCCAACTGCCTGCCCGCCCGCCTTCCCTTAAATGTTTACTGAATCCTTAGAAGGTTCCAGCCTGTCCACAGTAATGAACAAAACAAATGCCTTGTCCCACCCACCAGCTTCATAGTCCTTTAGAGGAAGCCTAACAACAAATACCACAAATAGGTCTGGCCAGCGGGGAGGGCTGTAGAGCACTTCCTCTGGGCCTGGGGTGGCTTGGCGCCGCCGGCGGCCTTATCTAAGGAATAAAGTTCAGACTCACAAGTCCAGTACAAGATCCCAGTCCTGTTCATCCTATTCACTTTCTCCCTTCTGGGCTGGGTTTGCTCAGAGAGACCCAGCCAGATTCAGCTTGAGTGACCTAACCCTTCATCTCTAAACCTATAAAACGAGAATGTACCGCTGTGACTCCAAGGCACTTTGCTATGGCCTTGGCCAGAGGAACATTAAGAACATTTTAGCATTCCTGTCAGGGAGGTACTAGAAAGGCCTCAAACGCAATGCTTCTCAACCTTCCTAATGCTGTGACTCTTTAATACAGCTCCTCGGGTTGTGGCGAACACCCCCCCCCAACATAAAATTTTATTGCTACTTCGTAACTGTAATTTTGCTACTGTTATGAATCATAATGTAAATATCCGATATGCAGGATATCTGATGTGTGACAGGGTCTCGACCCACAGGTCGAGAACCACTGCCTTGGCAGATCTTCTCCCCGTTGTCTCCTGTGCGAGCCCTCCTCACTAAACCATGGGGCACTCACTTCGAGAGAGCCAAATGGCATTCCAAGGACAGCTAAGAGGTAGACAGTCTACAGCATGCAGGAGGCCATGCGGGGGCCACCTCTCTATCCCTGCCTCAAGCATAGTTTGTGTATCTGTCAGAATGAATATAACTTAGTCTTTGCCATTTTTTTTTGTCTTTGCCATTTTTTAAAAAATATAATTTTAGGCTGGTCTCGAACTTGTTATTTGTAGTTGAGGTTGGCCTTGAACCCCTGAGCCTCCTGACCCGACCTCCCAAGTGCCAGGATTACACCCCTCAGCTCTGTTTTTCCTTTTTTTTTTTAAGATTTATTTATTTATTATATATAAGTACACTGCAGCTGTCTTCAGACACACCAGAAGAGGGCATCAGATCCCATTACAGATGGTTGTGAGCCACCATGTGGTTGCTGGGAGTTGAACTCATGACCTCTGGAAGAGCAGTCAGTGCTCTTAACCACTGAGCCATCTCTCCAGCCCCTGTTTTAAACTTTATTTTACTTTTTTCCCTAGAGACACAATCTGACTGTGCTGCCCAGGCTGGCAGGTCTGGGTGCCAGCATTGCTGCGACCTTTCTGCCTCAGCTGGGGATACCAGTGCCACGGCACCCATCGCTAACATCATTTTACTTATTTTAAGTTTAAAAGATATTTTATTTTAAAATCCTTATCTTTTAATTTTATGTTTATGAGTATTTTGCTTGAATGTTATGGACCGCATCACATATGTGCCTGGAGCCTTTGGTGGCCAGAAGAGGGCATCAGATGCCTTAGAACCAGAGTATTAGAGTGTGCGAGCAGTCGTGTGGGTGCTGGGAACTGGACCCGGGTCGAGCACTCTTGACCTCTGACCCACCTCTCTTGTTGGTCTTGATGTTACTGTCCTTTTGTGTTTTTCAATGCAGTGTTCCTCTGTGTAGGTCTGGTTGTTCTGGAACAGAATTTCTCAGAGTAGCGCTCTCTGGTCTGGAACTCAGTATGTAGACCAGGCTGACCTCAAACTCAAAGAGTCCTGAGTGCTAGGATTAAAGGTGTGTACCCAGATCTCCAGGACTTCATTATTAGTGTTTTAAATTAGATGTATTTACGTGTCTGGGTATGGGTTTGTGTGCACGAGGACAATGCCTGAGGCCAGAATCCAGGATCACTAAGGAACTGGAGTTACAGTCGAGGGACCCTGACACAGGTGCTGGGGGAAACCTGGGTTCTCTGGAAAAGCAGCAAGTGCTCTTAGCTGCTGAGCCATCCCTCTAGCCCCTCTTATCATTTTTTTTTTTTTTTTTGGTTCTTTTTTTCGGAGCTGGGGACCGAACCCAGGGCCTTGCGCTTCCTAGGCAAGCGCTCTACCACTAAGCTAAATCCCCAAACCCCCCCTTATCATTTTTAAAGAGTTTAATAACTCCATATCATTAATACATAATTCTCACCACAAATCATTTTCAGAAATGAAATTTTCTCATTATGTCAGTGCTATTAGACATGAAGCAGTACTGCATGGGGCATGCCTTCCCCAGTCTCTGGTTGTCTGTTCTAGATGCTTTACAGCAATGGAGCGACAGTGTTTGCCCAGTGTCTGGCTTAGTTCCCTCAGTGTCCTGTTTCCAACAACTACTCTTTCTTCCATCCATCCATCCACCCATCCATCCACCCATCTATCCATCCATCCACCCACCCACCCATTCATCCTTCCATCCATCCACCCACCTATCTATCCTTCCACTCATCCATTCATATTGTAATGTGATAGAATTTCTTTTTCAGTGCTGGTAAGGGGTGGGACCCAGAGCCTTACAAACCCTAGTATATCCACACGTGATGGATGGTGCACAGCAGCGATCTGGCATTTGGAAGTTAAGGCAGGAGAAACACAGTCATCTTCAGCTACAAAGAAGTTCGAGGCCAGTCTGAACTACATGAGACCCTGTCTCAGACAGACAGACTAAAGCTAAGCTTGCTCTCCACCACCAGCTGCAAACCCAGTCTGTGCAACAGAATGTGTGCAGAACACTGTTACCTCCGAGCAGAGATGGGTTTTCTCTGTTTGTGCGCTGAATACTATTGCCGTGGGCCTAGGTATCCACATGGCATCTACAGAAAGGAGTTGTCCCAGATATTGAGTCATCATCTCCAAAATACTAATCTAGGACTGGAGATATGGCTCAGCGGTTAAGGTCCTGAGTTCAATTCCCAGGAACCACATGGCGACTCATGGCCCTCCGTAACTGTAGTCCCGTGGGATCCCATGCTGTCTGGTGTACAGATAAACACGCAGACAAAACACCCATAGGCGTAAACAAAGCACGGATTCTTTTTAAAAGGGCTGGTGAGGTGACTTAATGGGTGGAGGTAACTGTCCCCAGGCCTGACTACCAGAACAGGATTCTAGGGTCCCATAAAGTGGCAGGAGAGAACCAACAGGTAGGTCAGAGTTGTTGTCTGACCTACCCGTGTCCAGTGACACACGCAGGCCTGTATACATACACAAAATAAAAGTTATCTATCTAACGCTTGAATCCCAGCATTCAGGAGGCAGAGGCAGGAGGAACTCTGTGAGTTCAAGGCCAGCGTGGTCTACAGATCGAGTATCAGGACAGCCAGAGCAATACAGAGAAACCCTGTTTTTGAAAAAAAAAATATATATATATATATATACATATATATATATATAAAGGCACTATTGAAATTCTTGCATTAGGACGAGGCTGTGTCTCAAAGATAAACTACTTGCTTACATAGTCAAAGCCCTGGGTTTTATCCCCAGCATTTCAATAAATAAATTTGCTTATGTTACTAAGTTGTAAGCTTGACTATATTAAATTTATGGGGGCTTTTTTTTTTTTTGTTCTCCTTCTAGCAACCAGCTTCTCAAGATTTATAGCAAGCATAGTAAAACAGTTAAAATGGAATAAATAGTTTCTCCATAAAATACCAATTTAAGTAATGGAACTGTAGTCAACCCTCCATGTGTGAGTTCCTTGTGTTCAATCAACCTCAGATAAAACAAATCTTTATTTTAAATCTGCATCTGGCCAGGCATGGTGGTACACTTGGTAGGCAGATGCTGTGAGTTTGAGTCTAGCCTCATCTGCATAGCAAGTCCCAGACGAACCAAAGTTATATGTTTAGACTTATCTTTAAAAAAAGGGGGTTGGGGATTTAGCTCAGCAGTAGAGCGTTTGCCTAGGAAGCGCAAGGCCCTGGGTTCGGTCCCCAGCTCCGAAAAAAAGGAAAAAAAAATTTACAAAAAAAGGATCCTAGTCAGGCTTAGTAGTAGATCTCTGTAGTCTCAGCACTGAAAGTCTAAGAAGCCGGGGCTAGAGAAAAAGCTCTGTGGTTGAGAGCACTGGCTGCTCTTGCAGAGGATGTGGGTTCCAGCACCCACATGGTGGGATCACAACTCCAGTTTCAGGGGCTCCAGTGCCCTCTTCTGAGGTTCATGGATACCAAGTAAACATACATGCATGCAGGCAAACCACATAAAGATTAAGGAATAAATCTAAAGATGCTTTTAGAAGCAAAGCAGAGTGTGACACTCTGGAGGGAGAGCGAAACAGAGAGAGAGAGAGAGAGAGAGAGAGAGAGAGAGAGAGAGAGAGAGAGAGAGCAGAGAGAGCAGAGAGGAGGGAGAGAATGTGCTTCATCTGAGAGTCAGGCGTGGTGACCCTGTCTGTAATCACAGCACTCGCAGGGCAGAGGCCAGAGGCCAGCCTGGGCTATATGGGACCTTGTCTCAACAAAAGGCCAGGTGTGGTGCTTCTCAGCTATGATCCCAGCATTTAGGAATATGCCTAGAGTTCAGCCTAGGTCACATGGAGCCTGTCTCAAAAACAACGCCCACCAGACAGACAGATTACAGGCAGCTGCTCACACTGCTAAGGTAGGATTATCCCTTGAACCCAGGGTGGTAAAAACAGCCTGGGAAACACAGCAATTCCCCCTCTCATAAAAAAAAAATCATCTGTCTTGAATACACATATAGATATTTTCCTGTCATTATTCTCTCAAAAAGTACAGTATGGATCTATTTACAAGGTCTGGCAGAACTCAGGAAACTAAAGCACAAAAATTCCAAACTCAAGTTCAGCCTGGGCTAAGGAGGAAGACCCTATATTGGTGAGTTCAAGGCCAGACTGGTCTACACAGCAAGTTCTAGGACAGTAGGGCCACATACAGAGAACCTATCCAAAACAAAACAACAAAAACAAATAAAACCCCTTTTTAAAAAAAGGTACTCGGGTTGGGGATTTAGCTCAGTGGTACAGCGCTTGCCTAGCAAGCACAAGGCCCTGGGTTCCGTCCCCAGCTCCAAAAAAAAAGAAAAGAAAAAAAATAAATAAATAAATAAAAAAAGGTACTCAAGGACCGGAGAGATGGCTCAGTGGTTAAGAGCACCACTGTCTGCTCTTCTCAAGGTCCTGAGTTCAATTCCCAGCAACCATATGTGGCTCACAACCATTTGTAATGGGATCTTCTAGCATTCAGGCATACATACAAATAGAGCACATATATGTATTAAATAAACAAATAAATATCTTTTTAAAAAAGTTGCTCAGTGCTTTTCAAGAGGACCTGGGCTCACTTCCTAGCTCCTCTATGGCAGCTTACAACTGTAGTTCCGGTTCCAAGGTATCCCGTGCCCTCTCTGTCTTCCATGGACACTGCACACATGTGGTGCACAGTCACACATGCAGGAAAAACATCCCTACACATAAAATAAAATTAAATCTTAAAAAAAAAAAAAAAGCAGAGTGTGAGGCACAGACTTGTAATTCAAGAGGCTGAGTGAGGCAGGACCATAGACTGGTCTTCTATAGGGAAACCCTTTTAGCAAAACACAAAGGTAGTAGGATGGTTCAGTTCCCCCCGATATGAATACATGCACGCTCTCTCACAGAGAGAGAGAGAGAGAGAGAGAGAGAGAGAGAGAGAGAGAGAGAATGGAATAACGACAACAAAAAGAATCTGTTTACATCGTATTATATAGGTCATAAGCCACCCGAGATAGATTATTTGCGTGGAGACAAGGATGACACAGGGTCTCAGGTGACCTACTAAACTACCCTAAAACAAAGTAGCCCAGAACCCTGCTCATTCAGCTTCCATTTCCCATGTGCTGGAATTACTGGTAGGTAGAACCTGACCTGGGCTTAAAGCCTTAGGACAATATATGTAAGTTTTATGCCTCCGAGAACTTTGGCATCTGAAGGGGCTGGGAACCAACTCCCCACAGATACGGGACGACTAGTACCAAATAAGACGTAAGCATGCGGAAAGCAAAGGCCTCACCCCTCACCCCAAGTTCCTCTGCCTCACTTACAGCAAGCCAGCAGATCCTGCACACACTGTGTGCATTCGGGCCTCTTTGCGGCTGGCATTTCTTCAACCGGGAATGTCCCTCCTGCCCTTCTTCACCTGACAAACCCAGTCATGTTCCATGAGGCTTTCGACCCCTTCCCTGGCTCTGTCTTCCTCAGCAGGGCAGGGGTAGTTTAGCCGCTTTCTTTGTGCTACCCAGGGTTTGGTGTACACTCAGCGGTTCCTACCTGGATGGTGGCAGCTCGTTCTTAGTCCCTCTCCTTAGACTGTGAGCCCTGGAAGGGGTTGGCTTCGGAAGGTGGCTCATTCATTTTTGTGACCTCAGCACCTGCACCAGTACCTATGGACTGGGAAGTGACAGCCATCGGTCACCCCACCACCACCAGTCACCCCACCCCACCCATGCTATGCTCTGCTCTGCTATGTGTGTGGTCTCTAGTCCTTCCCACAGTGCTTTGAGGCCAGTGTTTATTGTCATTGTTATAGGGAAGCAAAGCAAAGCAGGAGAGCTGCCTCCTGAGGAACGAAGGCAGGACCCAAATCTAGGACCGCCTAGCTCCAAAGTCCACCCTGTACCAGGCTGCTCCCAACAGAAACGAAGAGGAGGGCCTTTGGGTGGGTGCCGCACAGAGCACCTGCTCTTTTAGAATTGCCCGTAGGAAATCTATGCCCGTGGGCCACTTAGTTCATTTCCTCATTTGCCCGACTGACATGCATTCCCATACCCACTTCCTTTTTAATCCCCTCAGAACACTGGCAGCAAACACCTGCCTCTCTCTCACTCATGCACAGAGATGCCTCCTCCCACTGAGTGTACTTAAGCACTTAAGCAAGGGGTTGTAGTGCATTCCTGAAGTGCCAGCTACTCAGGAGGCCGAGATAGGAGGAGCCCAGCCGTGAGGGCTAGCCTGAGCCAAAAGGCACACCTGGTTTCAAATGGAGAAGGCCGTTTAGCTTGGTGCATTTAAGTGCTTTCAACCCACTGGCTGTCCTGGGTATTTACCCTTTCCCTTAAGTAGACAGTAAAGCCCTAGGGTGAGGACCACATTCTTAGACGCACAGCAGCCCCTGCACTTAGGTCCCCTGAGGGAATCCCTTTGGTCACTTGGAAGGAAAATGGTTTCTATCCAACAAATTATTAGCCCATTTTTTGGTCTTCCTGGAGCCACCTGACCATTTACCACACTCTGCCTCTGCTCCATTACTGACTCATAGGACACCAGGTCTCTGAACAGGCTGTATGGAAAACACTGGTGTTACAGTTTCAGGAAAGGGGCTGGAGAGATGGCAGGAAAGAGCTGGTACTGCTCCTGCAGGGCCTAGGGTTCACTTCCCAGCACGAATGTCAGGTGGCCCACAACCTGGAATTCCAGCCCCAGGGACTCCAACACCTCTGGTCCCCTCAGGCACCTGAACAGACCCGCAGACATAAAGGCACATGCATGTACATTACTTTTACAAAATAATGGGACTGGAGAGATGGCTTGGCTGTTCTCAGCAGTGGGCTGTTCTTCCAAAAGACCATGGTTCAATTCCCAGCACCCTCCTGGAAGCTCACAATTGTCTATAACCCCAGGTCCCAGGGATCCAACACCCTCACACAGACATACATGCAGGGAAAACACCAGTGCACATAAAATAATAACAAAACGAAAATAAAAATTTCTAAGACTGGGGTTGGGGATTTAGCTCAGTGGTAGAGCGCTTGCCTAGCAAGCGCAAGGCCCTGGGTTCGGTCCCCAGCTCTGGAAAAAAGAAAAAAGAAAAAAAAATTTCTAAAACTTATTTTTGAAAACGGTTTGTAAGTAAAACAGCAAGATCTTATCCTTTTAACCCTTCCTTGTAAAATCAATACCTCCTTGCAATTAGGAAGAGCATTCTAGACACTGAGAGCAGGAGTTCATTCTTTCCCGAGAGTGTCAAGCCTTTCTGATAAAAACAAGTGACAAGGTTTAAGCAGACAAAAATGGACTCTCTGAATGGCTACTTAAAGGTGAACCCAGGATCTCCTAGAGAAGGAAACGGTGATGGTCTCTAATCCAAATAGAAGTTTTTGGGTTTCTTCATACTGGAACTTATTTGTGAAAAAGCGACCTCTTTTCAACAGACAGAGATGCCATGAGGCCTGGCTCCTCCCTCCGAGCCGAGCCCCCTACCCCATCCCCCCCTTTCCTGAGCTCTGGGCTTCTGACTCTGGAGCTGCGTGGGCCCAGTGCCAGGCCAGATGGCGAAGATGGGAAAGACTGCCAAAGAGGAGGCAAACGGTAAATGAAAGGAGGCGGGTAGGTATGGAAGGGAGGTAGCACGGACCCTCTCGACAGCTCTGCCTCGAGGAGGAGGCCAGGTTTCGGGGAAGATGGAAAAAAAAAACCAAAAAACAAAAAAACCTCAAGTAGCCACTGCCTCCAAAAAGAAGAAACACTGGAGTTTCACTTCACCAGCTAGGAGGAGGGCCACGGAGACCCACATAGGCCTAGTAACTTGGACACCGATTCCACATCAGCACACCGCGACACACATTTCCATGCATAGACACACGAAGGCATGCATACATTAGCATACAAATCAGTGCCTGGGTACATGCAGTTACTTGATCAGAGCCACATGGGTCCGAGAAAAAAAAAGAGTAACACCATCCCCCTGCCTTAGGGAAAACCTTACACCGGCATACATTGAGCCAGGTTCTTTCATCAGTGCACGCTCATGTAGATATATGCAAGAATATCTCAGGCCACAGACACAGAATGCCAAAGAAACCACAGCCATCATAGAGGAACCAGAAGCTCGAAGCTTTGCACAGCGCACGTGCACACGCGCGCACACACACACCCCGGACTAGACCGGTTGCTCTAGGTGTCTCTATCTTTCGGTTCCCATGTGCACATCTGGGGACTGTGTTTCTTACCTCCTTGGGACCTCTGGAACCTGTCCTGTTGCCCTCTGAGCTGGGCTGGGTGCTGCTCTTAACTGAGATAAGGGAGCCGGGCAGGGCTATTTTCTGCCATAGGCAGGAAGTAAGAACCAGAAGTAAAGCCGGCAGGAGGCTAACTCATGATCTGTCCTGCACGCTGTTCCCCAAGCTCTGCCCAGCGGAGCCACAGTCCCCAGCGCAGCCAATAATGCAGAAGATTGCTGCAAAGGACTCACAATGAAAATAGGAAGACTATCTGCCCACCTCAGCCCCTGTGTCCCCCTCCCTTGCCACACACACACACTCACACACACACACTCACACACACACTCTCACACACACACACTCACACACATACACACACTCACTCACACACACACTCACACATACACACACTCACTCACACACTCACACACACTCACTCACACACACACACTCACACACACACACACTCACACACACACACCAAATGCTTTACTTTGTTGCTTCCCATTCCAATTCACACCCTCATGCCTTCTCCACAGGGCCAAGATTCAGGTCTTTGTGCCTACCTCTGGGATAGCCTCAGGTCTTTTCTCAGCCAAAACCCAAGAAACACCACTCGCCTTTTTAAGTGCCTAAGTTGCTAGTCAGACACTTCCTCTGTTTCTGTTGGAGGGGAAGCTGAGCAGGTCCACTTTTCCCCTGACAGGCTTGAGTGCAAGATCTGCTAAGCTCCCTCCAGGCCTCCCGGGTATGGTGAGAACCATTCCTTAGACTTGTTAGTTTTGTCCCAGCCTCAGGAGAGCTGGCATACACCTTTAATGCCAGCACTTGGGAGACAGAAAGCTGGAAGATCGTCATAAATTCTAGGCCTGGTCTGCAAAGCTAAGCTTAGGCCAGCAAAAGAAATCTAGGTGCAAAAAAAAAAAAAAAAAAAAAAAAAAACAAACAAACAAAAAAAAACACCCAAAAGCCAAAACCAAAAACCAATCCAGGGTGATGGTGCACTTTTCTACACAGTGAGTTCAGGGCAGCAGGGTTAATTACATGGTGAGACTTTCTGAACAAAAAGGTGCGTTCCGAACCTTTATGGCCAGGCAGCTTCCCCTGAGACGGAGGGCCAGGGAAAGATGGGAAGGAACCCAGAGTGAGGTCGCCCAGCCTAGAGGGATATAGAGTCTCTGAGGTCACCAAAAAGAGACTAGAGGCTTCCTGTGCCCCAGATAGCAGAGATAGCCATCCTGTGGATTCTGGCCTGCTTCCTCATGGGGCCATCTCCCTGACTGAGGCTGCCTTGCTCTCTGACCAAAATTCCGACTTCAGCCTCTCTGCCCCAGAGCCTTTCTTGCCCGCCCTTCCTTCCAACATCACCCTCGGCCTCCCTGTCTCTCGCTGGGCAGTGATTCCCTTCCCAGTATCTGGTCAGCTCTCTCCAGTGAGCTTTCCCGCCGCTCCTCAGCCACTTCTCTCTTGCTCCTTGAGATAGGGTTCCTCGGATCTCTTGCTGACTTGGAATTCATGACAAATACCCTGCCTCAGTGCTGGGAAGATGCTCCTTTGTCCTTCAAAATGCTTGTCTGGGAAAGCATCGCAGAGCTCAGTAGTTAGCTCCCCTGATGAGCCAATGACACCTTACCCACCTCTCTCTCCACCCTACCTTCCGAAGCTGGAAAAACAGGAAACAAAGTTCCAACCAAAAAAAAAAAAAAAAAAAAAAAAAGCCATAGGCCCAGCGAGTGCTGAGCTGAGCCCTGTGTGAGTCTTACCCTTGCTGCAGGCTTGACTGGTCCTGCCCCTTCGGAATAATCTCCTGAAGC